>NC_044976.1:121465143-121606034 GCF_008728515.1 Papio anubis
GGTGGCAAGAGCGAGACTCCACCTTAAAAAAAAAAAAAGAAAGAAAAAAGAAAAGTTAGAATCAAATTCATGGTGCTCTTAGAGAATTTTAAGCAGCCAAGTGATATGACCTACCTTTTTCAGATTACTCTGGCTTCTTTGTAGATCATAGGTCTTAGGATGGCGAAAGTAGATCTTGGAAGACCAATTAGGAGATCATTATAGGAGTATAGCAGAGAAAGACATGGTTGTAGCTATGGCTTGCAATAGAATGGAGGTGACAGTAGAGGTAAGAAGGATAGATTTGGGATGCATTAATAGGTAGATCTACAGAATTGGATAGATTGTGGAGTCGGGGGAAAAAGTAGAAGCAAAGACAATTCCTAATTTTTGACTTGAGCATCTAAGTGGTTTTTGGTGCTTTTTACTGAGATGGAAGACCAAAGGAGTAATAGGTTTGAGTGAAATTCAGTTTTTGTTTTGGCCATATTAAGTCCAAAATGCCTGTCAGGCAATCCAAGTAGAAACATCAAGAAGGCACTGGGATTTCTGGAGAGAAGTGTAAGAGTTGGATATAAAAATTTAGGAATCATCAGCACAGGAATGATATTCAAAGCCTGGATGAGTTCACCTAGACACAACGTTGATAATAGAGAAGGTGGCTCAGGAGTAAGCCCTGGGTCCGCCAACATTTAAAGGTTGAGCAGAGGAGGTAGAACCGGCATGAGTTTGAGGACAGCTACTGAGGAGGGCAAGGCCGAAAGATTGCTTGAGGCCTGGAGTTTGAGACCAGACTGGGCAACATAGTAAGACCCTGTGTCTAAAAAAAAAAAATTGTTGGGGCCAGGAGTGGTGGCTCACGTAATCCCAGCACTTTGCGAGGCCGAGGCAGGCAGATTGCTTGATGTCAGGAGTTCAAGACCAGCCTGGTCAATATGGTGAAACCCCATCTCTACTAAAAATACAAAAACTAGCCGGGGATGGTGGCGAGCACCTATAAGCCCAGCTACTTGGGAGGCTGACACAGGAGAATCACTTGAACCCAGGAGGAGGAGGTTGCAGTGAGCCAAGACCGCACCATTGCACTCCAGCCTGGGCAAGAAGAGTGAAATTACATCTCAAAAAAAAAATGGTTGGCCAGGCACAGTGACTCACGCCTGTAATCCCAACACTTTGGGAGGCCAAGGTGGGTGCATCACCTGAGGTCAGGAGTTCAAGACCAGCCTGGTCAACTTGGTGAAACCCCATCTGTACTAAAAATACAAAAATTAGCCAGGCATGATCACGCACGCCTGTAATCTCAGCTATCTGGGAGGCTGAGGCAGGAGAATCGCTTGGACCTGGAAGGCAGAGGTTATAGTAAGCTGAGATTGCACCACTGCACTCCATCCTGGGCAACACAGCAAGACTCTGTCTCAAATAAATAATTTAAAAATAAAATTTTTTTTTTTTTTTTTTTTTTTGAGATGGAGTCTTGCTCTGTCACCCAGGCTGGAGTGCAGTGGCGTGATCTCAGCTCACTGCAAGCTCCGCCTCCCGGGTTCACGCCATTCTCTTGCTTCAGCCTCCCGAGTAAGTAGCTGGGACTACAGGCACCCGCCACCATGCCTGGCTAATTTTTTGTATTTTTAGTAGAGACAAGGTTTCACTGTGTTAGCCAGGATGGTCTCGATCTCCTGCCCTCATAATCCGCCCGCCCCAGCCTCTCAAAGTGCTGGGATTACAGGCGTGAGCCACTGTGCCTGGCCTAAATTTTTTAAAAATTAGCCGGGCATAGTGGGTGCATGCCTGTAGTCCCAGCTACTTGAGAGGCAGAGGCAGAAAAATCACTTGAGCCCAGTAGTTCAAGGCTGCAATGAGCTATGATCACGCCACTACACTCTAGCCTGGGGTGATAGAGCGTGACTCATCTCTAAAAGAGGAGGACAACAAAAGAGTGGAGTATAGCATGGTAAATTGGTATATATAAACACGTGAACTAATAAACCTAGTGATCAAGATACATAATTAACAAAACAGCGAGGAGAAAAGCATCAGTGAAATAATTCAGAAAGTGTCCCATAATTGAAGGGTCTGTGTTTCTGAATTGAAAGGGCCAATTAGGTCCCAAAATAATGAAGGATAAAGGTAGATTCTCATTTAGAGACATTATCATAAAATGTCAGAACACTGAGGGGGAAAAAAATCCTAAAAGCTTCCAGAGAAGAGACACAGAACACATTAAAAAATAGACTTGAAATGACTTCAGCCTTCCCTGAAAGTAACACTAGAAGCTAGATAGCAATTGACGAATCTGTTCAGAATTCTAAGGGAAAATTATTTCCAACCTGGAATTTTTAACTCGGGCAAACTATCAATTTGGTGTTACGGTAGGCTAAAGACATTTTTTTAGACATGCAGTACCTCAAAGTTTTTCATCATTCCCCTTCTCAGAAAGTTTCTGGAAATATTTGCAAAAATGAGAGGGAAAGCCAGGAAAGTGGAAGACAGGTGGCAGTGCAGTGAAAGAGGCTTCCAGGCTGACAGCTGTGTACCTAGGGGTAGAGAAGAGACACTGCAAGAGCAGGTCAGATGCTGCAGGAACTACTTCAGGAAAATCGGTTTAATAGAAAACCTGAGGTGCCTGAATACATTCAGAGGAGATCGAGACTACTGGGGAGATCATAGGATGAATTTTGCTGATTACAAACTAAACAAAGGAATAGACGGTTGTTAACTTTAGTTGCATTGCTGTATAATGTATGTTTTAATAACAAAATTTTGAATCTAACAGTAGTGTTTAGATTTGATAATGCTGGGTGGTACATGAGTGTTCCTGATATCTTTTTTACATGTTTGAAATGTTTCATAAAAATATTTTCAAATAATCACAAATAATATGTTACTCCCCTGCTTAAAACTCTATAATGTAGTCCCACTGCTGTTTGGATTTTATTCTGACTCTTAACCTTAGGTTATATATCTGGCCCTTTCCTATCTCCCTCCAAAGTCGTTCCAACCACACTGATATTTTTCAGTTTCTGGATCCAGTTCCACCAGTGTTTTCCAGCCTGCCTCTGGAGACTTGCACATGCTGTGCCCTCTTCTTGGCATCCTTCCACTTTTCTTTGTGTGGCTATCTTCTTTAACCTTGAGCTTTCAGCTGTAAAGTCACCTCCTCAGAGAGACCTTCCCTGACCAGTTTAAAACTAGGTCATTTTACTCCCTTAATTCTCTCATTGAGCACCATGTTTGTGTTCTTTATAGCATTTATGACAACTTTTGTTGACGTGTTTTTCTTCTTTTCCGTTATAAGCTCCTTCATGAAGGCAAGGGTCTTATGTGTCTCTTTGTCTGTCTTGCTAACCATTGTATCACCAGTTTACCCAATGCCTGGCACATAGTAAGCACTTAGGCCAGGTGCGGTGGCTGACACCTGTAATCCCAACACTTTGGGAGGCGAAGGTGGGCAGATCATTTGAGGTCAGGAGTTCGAGACCAGCCTAGCCAACATGGTGAAACCCTGTCTCTACTAATAAAGTACAAAAAATTAGCCAGGCATGGTGGCGCGCACCTATAGTGCCAGCTACTCAGAAGGCTGAGGAGAATCAGTTGAACCTGGGAGGCGGAGGTTGCAGTGAGCCAAGATTGCATCATTGCACTCAGCCTGGGTGACAGAAGGAGACTTCGTCTTTAAAAAAAAAAAAAACAATTGGCCAGACGCAGTGGCTCACACCTGTAATCCCAGCACTTTGGGAGGCCCAGGCAGGTGGATTACGAGGTCAGGAGTTTGAGACCAGCCTGACCAAAATGTTGAAACCGCCCCCCCGGTACTAAAAATACAAAAATTAGCCATGCATGGTGGCGGGCGCCTGTAATCCCAGCTACTCCAGAGGCTGAGGCAGGAGAATCACTTGAACTCAAGAGGTGGAGGTTGCAGTGAGCCAAGATCCCACCACTGCACTCTGGCCTGGGCAACAGAGTTAGACTCTGCCACAAAAAAAAAAAAAAAAAAAAAGTAACCACTTAAATTTTGGGGAATGAAGGAATGATACTCAGTATAGCTACTGTAAAGGTTTCATGTGGTAATGATTACACCTGAGTCCAAATTCCAGCCCTGCCCCTACTGAGCTGATCTTTTTTGATCAACTGTAAACACAGGATATTAACATAAACACTAGCCTGGGGTGACAGAGCGTGACTCATCTCTAAAAGAGGAGGAGGACAACAAAAGAGTGGAGTATAGCATGGTTAATTGGTATATATAAACACGTGAACTATTAAACCTAGTGATCAAGATACATAATTAACAGAACAGGGAGGAGAAAAGCATCAGTGAAATAATTCAGAAAGTGTCCCATAATTGAAGGGTCTGTGTTTCTGAATTGAAAGGGCCAATTAAGTCCCAAAATAATGAAGGAAGCCATGTCCCCAGTGGGGTTTTAAAGGATCTAACAAAGTTGTTTCTTGATCTGGTGCAGGTTACATGGTATGCTGAGTTTGTAAAATTCATTGATCTATAGACTTATGTGTATTCTCCTCTGTGTATATTAGGTTTCAATAATCTTTTTTTCCCCTCTACCCACTAGACCACCAAGGAAATAACCTTTTTTTTTTTTTTTTTTTTGCTATGGAGTCTCGCTCCCAAAGTGCTAGGATTACCGACATGGGAAATAATCTTTTTTAAAGTTAGAAAAAAAAAAAAAAGCTAGACATGATGGCTCACACCTGTAATCCCACCACTTTGGGAGGCCATGGTGGGAGGATGGCTTGAGTCCAGTAGTTCCAGATTTGCTTGGGCAACGTGATGAGACCTCGTCTGTACAAAAAAAATTTAAGAATTAACTGGGCAAGGTGGCACGCAGCTGTGGTCCCAGCTACTTAGGAGACTGAGGCAGGAGGATTACTTGAGCCCAGGAGGTCAAGGCTGCAGTGAGCTGTGGTTGTGCCACTGAACTATAGTCTCAGTGACAGAGCAAGACCATGTCTCAAAAAAAAAAAATTGGAGGCCAAAACAGGTGGATCACTTGAGGTCAGGAGTTCAAGACCAGCCTGGCCAACATGGTAAAACTCTGTCTCCATTACAAAAATTAGCTGGGTATGGTGGCATGCACCTGTAATCCCAGCCACTCGGGAGGCTGAGGCAGGAGAATCACTTGAACCCAGGAGGCAGAGGTTGGGCGACAAAGCGAGACTGTGTCTCAAAAAGAAAAAAGACCATCTGTATTAGCATAGCTTTAAGGAGAGAATGTGAAAATGTATATATAAGGCTTTCACACAGTGCCAAACACAAATCGTATGCTTATTAAGTAGAAGCTGCTCTTACCATCTTTATCTGGAGGGATGTGACTAAAATCATGAAATAACTGAGCTGTTGAATCATTTCCAAAAGTAAATTTCTCCCATCAATTTTGCATACCAAGAAAATAAGTAAAATTCTAACACTGGGCAAATCATATAGAGCAAAAACATTGTTACCTGAAACAATTAGTTTTCTTAGTATAACTGTGTTATCTTCCTTTAATGTTGGTATGTGCTAGATCCCTCTGATTACCTTTAATGTTGTTTAAAAATAATTAAAATTTTTTTTCTTTTTCAGAGATGGGATGGACTTGCTTTGTCATTCAGGCTGGAGCGCAGTGGTGTGATCATAGCTCACTGCAACCTCGAACTCCTGGGCTCAAGTGATCTTCTCACCTCAGCCTCCTAAATAGCTGGGATTACAGGCATGAGCCACTGCGCCTGGCCCCAATTCTTAAATTAAATAGAATATGAGCTCCCCTGGGCCGGGCGCAGTGGCTCAAGCCTGTAATCCCAGCACTTTGGTTGGCCAAGGGAGGCAGATGACGTGAGGTCGGGAATTCGAGAATAGCCTGATCAACATGGAGAAACCCCAACTCTACTAAAAATACAAAATTAGCCAGGCATGGTGGCGCATGCCTGTAATAATCCCAGCTACTTGGGAGGCTGATTCAGAAGAATGACTTGAACACGGGAGGCAGAGGTTGTGGTGAGCTGAGATCGCGCCATTGCACTCCAGCCTGAGCAACAAGAGCGAAACTCTGTCTCAAAAAAAAAAGAATATGAGCTGCCCGAGGGTAGAAATTATGACCCTTTTTCTTTTTCTTTTTTTTTTGAGACAGTCACACCCCGTCTCCCGAGTTGGAGTGTAGTGGCGCGATTTCCGCTCACTGCAACCTCCGCCTCCTGCGTTCAAGGAATTCTCCTGCCTCAGCCTCCCAAGTAGCTGGGACTACAGACGCATGCCACCACACCCAGCTAATTTTTTTATTTTTATTAGAGACAGGGTTTTACCGTGTTAGCCAGGATGGTCTCAATCTCCTGACCTCGTGATCCGCCCACATTGGCCTCCCAAAGTGTTGGGATTACAGGCATGAGCCACCACGCCCATGACCTTTTTCATTGTTATGTTTCCAGTGTTTGGTAGAGCTCTTGGTGTTTAATAAACGTTTACTGAATAAAAGAATGAAAATCAACTTTACCATGAACATTAGTCACAATTCCTCCTATCTCTTTATTCCCTTTCGTATGTGTTATGTTGGCCTCTGTTTTTCTCACATTTATTTATTTTTATTATTACTATTATTATTATTATTATTGCTGTTATTAGTAAGAAACCTCACCTGGAATTTCTCACATATCTTTATTTTGTCTTTATTCTCACATGTCTTTATCTACTTCTATAAATTGACAGTCTATATAGTGCTTATTTTAATGGCTCTGTAATCTGTATTCCCATTATAGTTTGCTTAGCTTTTCTCCAGGTGTTAGGCACTCTAGCATTCACTTTTATGAGCTGTATTGCTATAGACATCTTTAAATCTTTCTCCACCCTCTAAATTTTTTCCTTGGGCTATATTTCCAAATGAATCAAAGAGCATAGATAGTTCAATAGATCCATTCGCTTAGATCATTACCTAATTTTTAATCTTTATCTACAACACATTATAAATGATAATAGCTTAAGAATTACAACAGTTTTATGGATTTATTGTGCTCTAGTGATCATATCGTGATTGATTTTATCCTAACCTCCTCCCAGGGTATATGAGTGTAACAAACGCTGCAAATGTGACCCAAACATGTGCACAAACCGGTTGGTACAACATGGACTACAAGTTCGGCTACAGCTGTTCAAGACACAGAACAAGGGCTGGGGTATCCGCTGCTTGGATGACATTGCCAAAGGCTCTTTTGTCTGTATTTATGCAGGTTGGTGATAAAATATAAGGGTTGTTTCCTGAGATTGGGACATGGTAGGGAATTGAACCAGAGACAAATTGAACATAAGAAGAAAGTGCTTGATATGTGAACTGGAGTAAGAGGCGGCCAGGGACTTCTACAAAGAACGTGATGAGTGATGTACCTGTCTAGCTAGACCAGAGAGGGCCACAAGTGTTTCACAAAGAAGAGAATGAAAAGGGATGAAATTTTGGACATGGTGATATTTCAGAGGACAGACATGATTATAGAGTCCAGTGTATCATTTTCTTCCATGTCACTCCACTCAGAGATCTTTTAGCATAGCCCAGTACTCTTTTGATAAAGTAGAAGAAATGGAAAGACAGAAAGGGCAAGATTTAAAATGACAGTAAGTTCTCCATACTTTATCATAGTTAAGATACAAAGGGAGGTATTATCAAAGAAACACTGGGCCAGGCGTGGTGGCTTACGCCTATAATCCCAAAACTTTGGGAGGCCGAAGTGGATGGATCACCTGAGGTCAGGAGTTGGAGACCAGCCTGGCCAACATGGTTGAAACCCCATGTCTACTAAAAATATAAAAATTAGCCAGGTGTGGTGGTGGACGCCTGTAATCCCAGCTACTTGGGAGGCTGAGGCAGGAGAATCACTTGAACCCTTGAGGCAGAGGTTGCAGTGAGCCGAGATCATACCACTGCCCTCCAGCCTGGGTGACAAAAGTGAAACTCTAACTCAAAAACAGAAAAAAACAGAAATGAGAGACCAGAATGGAGGCTTTTTGACTCTATATGCTGGTAGAGCGGGTATTGATGGAATGACCCTTATTCTTTCTAATAGGTCCCCGTGGCCGGGTGCGGTGGCTAACACCTGTAATCCCAACACTGGGAGGCTGAGGCGGGCAGATCACCTGAGGTCAGGAGTTCAAGACCAACCTGGCCAACATGGTGAAACCCTGTCTCTACTAAAAATACAAAAAAAAATTAGCCAGGTGTGGTGGTGTGCACCTGTAGTCCCATCAGGAGGCTAAGGCAGGAGAATTGCTCGAACCTGGGAGGCAGAGGTTGCAGTGAGCCGAGATCGCACCACTGCACTCCAGCCTAGGTGACAGAGCAAGACTTCATCTGAAAAAAAAAAAACAAAAAAACTAATAGGTCCCCATAACCCTAGAAGGCCTTTAATTCTCTTCATTCTCAGGCAAAATCCTGACAGATGACTTTGCAGACAAGGAGGGTCTGGAAATGGGTGATGAGTACTTTGCAAATCTGGACCATATCGAGAGCGTGGAGAACTTCAAAGAAGGATATGAGAGTGATGCCCCCTGTTCCTCTGACAGCAGTGGTGTAGACTTGAAGGACCAGGAAGATGGCAACAGCGGTACAGAGGACCCTGAAGAGTCCAATGATGATAGCTCAGATGATAACTTCTGTAAGGATGAGGACTTCAGCACCAGTTCAGTGTGGCGGAGCTATGCTACCCGGAGACAGACCCGGGGCCAGAAAGAGAACGGACTCTCTGAGACAACTTCCAAGGACTCCCACCCCCCAGATCTTGGACCCCTACATATTCCTGTTCCTCCCCCAATCCCTGTAGGTGGCTGCAATCCACCTTCCTCTGAAGAGACACCCAAGAACAAGGTGGCCTCATGGTTGAGCTGCAATAGTGTCAGTGAAGGTGGTTTTGCTGACTCTGATAGCCATTCATCCTTTAAGACTAATGAAGGTGGGGAGGGCCGGGCTGGGGGAAGCCGAATGGAGGCTGAAAAGGCCTCTACCTCAGGACTAGGCATCAAGGATGAGGGAGACATCAAGCAGGCCAAGAAAGAGGTAAGTAGTGGCAGAAAACTCTGAGAGCTATGGCTTTAACTTTGGTGCAGTAACAAACTTAATGCAGTCTCACCATGAGTCGTTGCATGTAGATTATTCTACTTGATGGATATTTCTGTGGCCACCTTGTTATCTCTCCCCCTAATTAGCACATACCTAGTGTTTGTTTAAAGAACCAAATTATTGGCCGGGCATGGTGGCTCACGCCTGTAATCCCAACACTTTGGGAGGCCGAGGCAGGTGGATAACTTGAAGGTCAGGAGTTGGAGACCATCCTGGCCAACATGGTGAAACTCTCTACTAAAAAATACAAAAATTAGCCAGGCATGGTGGCGCATGCCTGTATTTCCAGCTACTTGGGAGGCTGAGGCAGGAGAATCACTTGAACCCGGGTGGCAGAGGTGCAGTGAGACGAGATCGCACCACTGCACTCCAGCCTGGGTAACAGAACGAGACTGTCTCAAAAAAAAAATTATTTTAAAATCCACATGCCTGGTGGTAGAGGGTGGACAAGTATCTGATTAATTCCAAAATGAAAGATTCATAAGATTTAATGTTAAATGCTGTTTCAAGTTATTCACATCATTGTTTACTTGTACTAAAGTAGAGAAACAATAATTGATTTTAAGTATCTCTTTGATGATGTTGATGCTTTCCACATTACAGATGGTAAAACTGTCCCTGGTTGTTGTAAGCCTGCTCGTGGTATTTTCCATGAGCATTAAGCCCCATCACTGAGAAGGCTTAAAGGCTCCAGCCAGAGAGTGTAGTGAAGATTGCTGTCAAGTTGCAGAGTGGTTTACCCACCCCACTTTAGAATGTGTACCTGTCACTGGCTGATGTTATCTTTGGAGGTCATTTGAAGTCTGATTATTGGACTTGTTAACTTTAGGCTGTGAAAGCATTTAACCCTTCACTTGTTCTTTTCCAGGACCCTGACGACCGAAACAAGATGTCAGTGTAAGTGCCTTTTGTTCATTTGTTTTGTTTTGTTTTAAGACAGAGTCTTGCTTTGTCACCCAGGCTGAGTGCATTGGCGTAATCTCAGCTCATTGCAACTTCCCCCTCCCAGGCTCAAGAGATTCTGCTACCTCAGCCTCCCTAGTAGCTGGGACTACAGGCGTGCACCACCACATGTGGCTAGTTTTTCTATTTTTTGTAGACACGGGGTTTCACCATGTTTCCCAAACTGGTCTTGAACTCCTGGGCTCAAGCGATGCTCCCAAAGGGGATCCTCAGCCTCCCAAATTGCTGGGATTACAGGCATTAGCTGCCGCATCCGGCCCAGTGCCTTTTTGACCTGTTTCCAAATCTGCCTTCTCTCAAATCTAGGCTAGAAGCCTAAGAAACAGCCAGTAACCTGTTGGCCTCATTCCTTCCCCTCCCATCAGAGTTACTGAAAGCTCTCGAAACTACGGTTACAATCCTTCTCCCGTGAAGCCTGAAGGACTTCGCCGCCCACCTAGTAAGACTAGTATGCATCAAAGCCGACGACTCATGGCTTCTGCTCAGTCCAACCCTGATGTAAGTGACCTTCTCAAGCTTCTGAGTCTAATAAAGGAACACGGGCCATTGTCACCTCATCAAGTCCTTCACTATAATTACTGTTAGGCCTTCTACTTCTTTAGCCTTGACTTCCTGCCTTATTTTCTTTCATCCAGCATCTAAGCCTCCTCTTGCCATTGCCCCTTCCTGCTAGACCATGGGTAACAGCAAGGACTTTAAGGAGCCCTTCCCATTTACTTCTCTTCCTTCTTACCCTCCTGATTCCCCAGGATGTCCTGACACTGTCCAGCAGCACAGAAAGTGAGGGGGAAAGTGGGACCAGCCGAAAGCCCACTGCTGGTCAGACTTCGGCTACAGCGGTTGACAGTGATGATATCCAGACCATCTCCTCTGGCTCTGAAGGGGATGACTTTGAGGACAAGAAGAACATGACTGGTAGCCTGGAAAAATGTTGGGAGTGGTGGGAAGAAATAGTAAGAAACTTGGGATAGAGCATTTTTTAAGGAAGCTAAAGAAGTAGCGGGTAAAAATTCAGATCCTAAGAATTGGAGCATCTCTGGGAGGGCTTTCTGACTCCGAGCTAAACTATTCTTTGACACATCCTCTCTCATTTCCGGTTTGCTACTCTTTTCCCCTCAGATCTAATTATGCTTGGGAAAAAACTGCCACTTAGGATCTTTGAGTTCCAGCTTATTGGTGTTTCTCAGCTGCAATGTTGGGAGAGAAACAGGGGTAGAATGTCCATTCGTGAGTTGGGATGGGTCCTGACCCCATTCTCCCTCCTGTCCAGGTCCAATGAAGCGTCAAGTGGCAGTAAAGTCAACCCGAGGCTTTGCCCTTAAATCAACCCATGGGATTGCAATTAAATCAACCAACATGGCCTCTGTGGACAAGGGGGAGAGTGCACCTGTTCGTAAGAACACACGCCAATTCTACGATGGCGAGGAGTCTTGCTACATCATCGATGCCAAGCTTGAAGGCAACCTGGGCCGCTACCTCAACGTGAGACCCCTCTCCCCACCTCTAGATGCTGGATTATCCCATAGTCCTCAAATTTCTTTTAACATACTCTATAAGCCCACCTTTTCTTGTTATAAACTCTTGATCTCAAAGGATCTTAAAGAGGTAGCTTTCTTTAAAAGCATCTGTTATAATGGGGAGGGTCAGACAGCATTTTTCTTCTAACTCTCACTCTCCCTGCAAAGCCAGATTCAGTTTCCCTGGCTCTTATTTGATCCTGTCCTTAAACCAACAGCACAGTTGCAGCCCCAACCTGTTTGTCCAGAATGTCTTCGTGGATACCCATGATCTTCGCTTCCCCTGGGTGGCCTTCTTTGCCAGCAAGTAAGGAGTCAGGAAAGGGGATGACTGGGGAGGGGCAAGGACCACTGAAGTTCCAAGGGCCCCTCCTCCATTCATGATGCAACTTCACCTACATATTCAGTAACCCCAAGGGCCTGGGTTATCTGCTGTCTTCGCCACACACCATCCTTTTTCTTCCTCTTCAGAAGAATCCGGGCTGGGACAGAACTTACTTGGGACTACAACTACGAGGTGGGCAGTGTGGAAGGCAAGGAGCTGCTCTGTTGCTGTGGGGCCATTGAATGCAGAGGACGTCTTCTTTAGAGGACAGCCTTCTTCCCAACCCTTCTTGAACTGTCGTTTCCTCAGGAACTGGGTCTTCCTGATTGTTGAACCCTGACCCGAAGTCTCTGGTCTAGCTACTACCCCCAGCTCCTAGTAGATAGAAATAGGGGTTCTGGACCAGATGATCCTTTCCAATGTGGTGCTAGCAGGCAGGATCCCTTCTCCACCTCCAAAGGCCCTAAAGGGTGGGGAGAGATCACCACTCTAACCTAGGCCTGACATCCCTCCCATCCCACATTTGTCCAAGTGTTCCTGCTTCTAACAGACTTTGTTCTTAGAATGGAGCCTGTGTATCTACTATCTCCAGTTTGTATTATTTCTTGAAAGTCTTTTAACAATATGATAAAACTAAGGTTGTGATTTCGTTTCTTTCAGCCCGATACTCCCAAATCTGGATCTTTCAGTGAGATACTATCCCAATCCTCCCCCGTGGGCTGCTGTCATTAATATTCTATCTTGTCTACCTTTGCTTCTTGCACGTGAATTATTTTAGATGGAGTTCTCGCTCTGTCACCCAGGCTGGAGTGCAGTGCGCTATGTCGACTCACTGCAGCCTCTGCCTCCCAGGTTCAAGGGATTCTCCTGCCTCAGCCTCCCAAGTAGCTGGGATTACAGGCGCCTGCCATCACGCCCAGCTAAATGTGTGTATTTTTAGTAGAGATGGGGTTTCGCCATGTTGGCCAGGCTGGTCTCAAACGCCTGACCTCTAGTGGTCCACCCTCCTTGGCCCCCCAAAGTGCTGGAATTACATGCATGTGAAATTTAAAAAAGAAAATGTTACATAACTGCAAGGAAGGCATAAGAAAGACTCTCTTCGTTTATTTAGTTGATCTCCCTTCTCAATTCCTAATAGTCTGACACTTGTTGCCATGTTTTATTTAATATTTTTTATTTAATCTTTTAATTAAAAAAAAAAAAAAACCCATTAACAGTACATTTTGGTCTAAAATGGTCCCTCTGCTGAAATGCTAGGTGCTAGCCGTAATTCTGGCTTTAAAACCAAAACCCCAAATATTTAATAAATAAAAATTAGAATTAGTTGCCATTCTACTCCAAACCAGCTAGCCTAGCTGAAGAGGGAAGGGGAAGAGGCCAGAGAAAGGAGGAGGCAGTCAGATCTTAGACCTGTGGCTACAGGGACAGCTGAAAGAAGTAGCACAAAGAAAGATCATCCGAGCAGTCCCCAGTACAGCCCCCACTTTTTGGCAGAAGTAGGGTAAGGGTTATGTGCACCCTCCTACCCTCAATTCATTTGTGTCATAGAGGGAAAAAGTTAAAAGTCAGCTCAGCTTTGGTTTCTGGCCCAAGTTTTAGGGAGCTTAGAAAGGTGAGCCCTGGTCCAGCTTTGGCAGAATGAGGCCCACAGATGGGACAATAAGGCACAACCCTGACTCTGGAGGTCAGGGAGTCAAAGGCAAACAGCTAGGGCCAAATTCTCAGAATAAGGAATGTGAGTTGTAACCCCTACCCACAGAGAGCTGAGGGAGGGCCTCAAAAGCAGTAGAAAGGATAACTTGGAGGATAGGGAGGAAAATACAACCATCCCCCTCTAACAGAATATAACCAATGTCCCCCTACCTGGGGATAAGCTGGTTAGAATTTGGTTTAAAGGCAACTGGGTGAAAAGCAAGGAGGGAGGATGCAGAGAATTCTCCTCTCACTTTCTCCTTTTTCCCCAGAGCTTAAAGTGACCCTATAGCGCGGGGAGGGGGGTAGTTCCTTGGCTTTATGCATTAATCTGGGAGGCAACTGGAATAATGGTTCAGTCATTCTTACGATGGTGGTTATTGAGGATGGGGTGGCCATTGGCTAGGGGCCGGCTCTTTGCTCCTCCCCCAGCTGCAGCCTCCTCCCCCTCTGAGCTCTCTGTTTCTTCCCGGTCACTGCGTTCATCTTCTACCACCTGTGGAAAAGGGACAAGAACAGTTATTACATGAGATCCTCAAACCCCTAAAGACTGCTTCTCTCTGAGGGCTTGCTCCTGTTATACCCAAGGCCCCACACTAGTTTTTTAGAGGATTGCTGGCAAGATGGGAGTTCAGGAAGTCGTAGAGAGTAGTAAGGCCTACACAATGGGGACAGAGCCTTTACCTTTCCAGTTATGAACTTGTGGGCCATGCGCAAAATGAGGTAGGCCCAGAAGATATGCAGCAGCTGTAGAACTCCCATCATGGAATTGAAGAAGTAATAGCCAAAGAAGGCAGGATAGAGCTCCAGTGGGTACACTAGGGTGCAATGCAGGATCCTGAGGATTCAAGGAGAGAGAATTGTAAACAAGGACAAGAGCAGGTAAGACACCAGGGAGATACAGGAGCAGGAGAAAGGCAAGGCTTCTGATTTCTTCAGAACAGGAGTGTAGCCTGGCTGCCTACTCACCAGAAGGGCAGGATGACCAGTCGGGTGATGATGAAAACAATGGCGAAGATGATGAAGATGTTGTTGCAGGTGTTCTTCCATCCCGCGTAGTTAAACATCTTGGCTGACTGCATAGAGAGCCCCCATCCATCATCATGGGCTCCTGACTCCCTCAAGTACATTCATATGTACACTCCAGTTAGGAGCACTGACTCTGTGCCCTCCTCCTTGGTCCCAGGAATGTCACCCTCCAAATTCCCACCCCGCACCTCCCTCCCAAAGAAAATAAAGGGACAGAAGAACCTGCACCAGGGTCTGTAGGTTTGAGGAAGCCTAACCTCCAGCAGGTAATCGGAAGAGTCATGCAGAGCCATGATAAGAGTCCCAGCTCGGATGTAATTGGCAAACCAGGAAAAGCTGATGAGGATGATGGTGGCCACATGGTGGATGATCTGTTCCTTGAAATCCTGCAGAGATGATGCAGGCCCCAGGGACTTTTTCTTCCCCAGCTCTCACTATGCCTTCCCCCTTGCCTTTAGTTCCCCCTATACGAACAGCTCCATTCAGAGTACCCAGAAGTCAAAGGAGAGGGTGTTCATCCCAGGGCCTCATTTTGGCTCTTAGGCTTAATTGCACAACCCCTTCACCCACCTTTCGCTTGACATCAGAGGCAATGCTGAAGAGCAGGGACCAGTAGAAGGAAAGTTCAATCATGTAGTACCAATACTGGGAAGGGATAGTGCTCTGGGAGAGGAGAGAGAGGTAAGAGCAACCAGCCCCAAGGGTGTCCCCACTCCACAAACCCTCTAGTCCCTGAGGTTCTTCATCCCATCACTCTAATCCCTCTGCTATGGATTCCACAAACTGTCTCTTCACTGGGGTGTGTCTTAGTCCACCCACATATGAGGAAGCAAGACTCATACCTGTATGGGATATCCCTCCCAAACTTTCTTCATGTCATAGAACCAGGGTTTCTGCAGAGATGGTGAGAGGTTAAAAGAGGAGGAACCCAAATTCCATGGCCTCACCTGACCTTGCCAGAGAACCTACTCCCACCTCCCAGTAATCCCCACTCACATCCACAATGACGGCCATGCCGGCAATGAAGGCAATCAGGTAAAACGTGAATCTCCAGCTGGCAAAGGAAGCGGAAATGGCTAGGTCAGAGGACAGCACAGTCCCCCAGCAGCCCCCAAATACCTGCAGATATCCTCAATACCATTAATAACTGAATTCACCTCCTCACATCTCCCTGCATATAGCCACCACCTATCCCTCCCAGCAAGACACATCAGGATCTTGCTTGCCACCCAGCTTTTCCTGCCCCAGCCTCCCCACCTGGCTTCTCGGAACTTCTTGAGGAGACTGGGCCGGTCCTGGTTGCGGCGGCGGCGGAACCAACGCTCTACCTGGCGGCCAGAGAGCCCGCTCTGCCGGGACAAAAGCTCTACCTCCACCTGGGCATAGTGAAGAAGCCCATTGTTATGTTTACCTTCGGAACTCAGCAGCACCCCCAGCCTCTCCCAGTAACAAGCTCAGTCAGCACCACTGCTTCCCCATCTCTTCACCTGCTGGGGCGAACATTCAAACCCTCTCCCCTCCCCACCAAACCCAGTGATTCCCAGAGTCAGGGCAGCATGCGGCTCATACCTGCTTGGGCTGCTTGCCACTGGTCAGGTAGAAATGTTCCAAGGTGGCATTGGGAGGTGCCCGCAGTCGGGTTTTCTCCTTTATGTTCAAGAGAGCAGCCAGTGGTGTAGCCACGTACCTGGGGAAGGGATATAAGTAAGGTATCTAGCTTGCTGGGAAGGGAAAGGGCTGCAAGCTAAGGCAACTTTACCCTGGCCTCAGTTTCCCCAGCTTCCT
The DNA here is from genome assembly GCF_008728515.1 of Papio anubis. NCBI lineage: Eukaryota > Metazoa > Chordata > Mammalia > Primates > Cercopithecidae > Papio > Papio anubis. The sequence continues at coordinate 121,481,523 of NC_044976.1, forward strand.
GGCAACCCCCTTTTCTCTAGCCTCCAGGGCTGCCCACAGCTGACAAAGCTGCCTGTGTGTTCACTAGTGGCCAGGCGGGTGGCGGGTGGAGGGTGAGAACAAATAACCATTGATGGAAAGGGCCTGGGGGTGCTGAGCCTTCAGGAAGACAATGGTGCCTTCAGGGGAGGGGGTGCACAGTGGGCAGGAACCTGAGTAGCCAGAACATCAGGGTCTAGGGCTAATTAAATAGCAAGGAACAAACTTGAAGTCCAAGAAACTACAACTGGCAACTGGGGAAGGCATGAGGGTACGCTGGCATGCTTACAGCTCAAAGAAGTATCGAACGATGAGGAAGAGCAAGGCCAGAGGCAGTGTGATATAGAGATCTGAGGCTTTGGCGTAGACACGTCCATCTCGGTCTTCTAGATCGGCCCAGGTCAAGTTCACAGGCAGCCACAGGCGTTCCCACCAGAAGTAATCATACAAAGTCTGGAGCATCCTGAGTGAGAGGCAAAGGGGAGGGCATCAGGAGGAAGTAGCTATGGGGGAAGAGATAGATGAATGAAAGTTTTCAGGGTGTATCAAAAGGAGAAGGGGGCAGAGTCGAACTCTAGATTCCTATCCTGGCTATGCAGCCTTGGGCAAATCAGTTTCCTCATCTGTAATATGGTGGCTTTCCAGTTTTAACATTTACTGTCAGGCTGGGTGTGGTGGCTCACACCTGTGGTCCCAGCACTTTGGGAGGCCGAGACTGGCAGATTACGAGGTCAGGAGATCCAGACCAGCCTGGCCAACATGGCGAAACCTCATCTCTACTAAAAATACAAAAAATTAGCTGGGTATGGTGGCGGGCGCCTATAGTCCCAGCTACTCGAATGGGTGAGGCAGGAGAATCGCTTGAACCCAGGAGGTGGAGGTTGCAGTGAGCCGAAATCATGCCATTGCACTCCAGCCTGGGTGATAGAGCAAGACTCCATCTCAAAAAAAAAAAAAAAAAAACCCAACAAAAAACATTTATCGTCTACAGCAACCTGCAGATGTGATTCCCTGGAATTAAGAAACTTGGGGTCCTTACAACCTCTGATTTCGGGAGGGGGGGAGAACCTTGGGGGTCTTGTCATTTTTCTATCTCAACCTGGAAGACAGGCAGGACCTGGCCCTAGAAACTATAGCCAACAATCTGAGTAAAGTCCCTCCCTTATCCCCCCATGCTCTGGCCATTTCCTCAAGCCTCCAAGCCAACTTAGCTGAAAGCTTCCAGGGGGTGCCCCAAAACACTGCAGGGCTGAGGCAAATCCTTCTTCCTCTTCCCTACAACCTACAACCCATCTGAGTAGCAGGTCCCTAAAGAAAAACTGAAGAGACAGGGTAGGCTAGGCAGTGGCTCATGCCTGTAATCCCAGCACTTTGGGAGGCCGAGGCAGTCTGATCACTTGAGCTCAGGAGTTTGAGACCAGCCTGGGCAACACGGTGCAACCCCATCTCTACAAGAAGTACAAAAATTAGCTGAGTGTGGTGGCACATGCCTGTAATCCCAGCTACTTGGGAGGCTGAGGTGGGAGGATCACTTGAGCCTGGGAGGTGAAGGTTGCAGTGAGCCGTGATCTCGCCACTGCACTCCAGCGTGGGTAACAGAGACTATGTCTTTAAAAATAAATAAATAAATAAAGCCAGGATAAAGCAAAATTATGTCCCCAAATGATGCTGAGCTCCACAATCACTGGACATAGAACTGCACACAAAGTTGACACTCCATGCTAAGCCATCTAGTCCCTACACATAAGGCAGAAGGACCCTATGTATAACTCTTCAGAAAGAAAAGTGAAGGTAGGGCTGCAAAGAGTCAGGGATTATAGGGCAGGGAACCAAGACAGCAGACCAATACATCTGGTGGAATTAAGAGCTATTCTTTTTTTTTTTTTTTTGAGAATGAGTCCCAAGGCAGGCCCAGGTTGAGCGTGGCTATCCTGCAAGCCACCAGTTCACTCCGGGTTCACGCCGCATTCTCCTGCCTCAGCCTCCGAGAGTAGCTGAATTACAGGGCTTCACCACTGCTACCGCTAATTTTTTGGCTTATAGAGACGGGTTTCACCTCTGTGGTCTCGACTCCTGACTTTGTGATCCGCCTGCCTACCGCCTCCCAAAGTGCTGGGATTACAGGCGTGAGCCACCGCGCCCGGCCTCTTTTATTTTCTTTTGAGACAGGGTCTTCCTCTGTCACCCAAGCTGGAGTGCAGTGGTACAATAATGGCTCACTGCAACCTCCACCTCCCAGGTTCAAGCCATCCTCCCCTCCCGCTTCAGTCTCCCGAGTGGCTGGGGCTGTAAGTAGCACGCACTACCGAGTAGCAAGCACCACATCTGGCTAATTTTTGAATTTTTTTTTTTTGGTAGAAACGGTTTTGCCATGTTGCCCAGGCTGGTCTTGAACTCCTGGGCTCAAGCAACCTGCCGGCCTTGGCCTCTCAAAGTGCTAGGATTACAGGCATGAGCCACTGTGCCTGGTCAGAGCTATTTCGTATAAATGCTCATCCAGAAAATAAAATCCTAGTCTGCAGGGGAACACCCATACCCCCTCAGTCTAGGAAAGAGCTGCTATGTAAACCTTCTCCCCCAACTGAAAGAGGAACAACATGGTGGGAGTGACCACTTGGATACCCAGAGGAGGGAAGGAACGGTCTGTGTGTGGCTCACGAGGGAAGAGCAGCTGCTTGGAGCTGAGAGGAGCGGCAAGATGGTCCAGAAGAGCCAGGGATGCTGGGTCCAGCACAACACCTGGCAATCCTAGGACTCAGCAAGAAGCCGCAGCAGGATGACGAGGACAGTCTTTTCCAGGCTCCCCACCCCTTGTTCCCCTCCTGGGAAGGAAGTGAGGCAGTGGGATTTAGGCTGGCCCAGAAAGTGAAAGCAGAGACAGGAAGAAAAGAGAGTGGTGAGATTGTTATCCACCATGACCTAGAGACTAGTTGGTGCCACTGACTGAAGAAAGAGCCTGAGACCACAGCTGGGCTGGGCTGGTCCTGCTGCTGCTCTGACAGCTCCCGCTCCACCCCCACCCACCACAGAAGCCCTTGCGAAATCCCTCAGCCTGTCATGGATCAGTATTCCAGCTCAAGGACTTTTACCCCCTTGTCCCCACTCCTGGTCACTGCTCTCTCAGATGAAATCAGAAGTCAGCACTGCCAGTAAAGGAGCTTCAGCTCCACCTTCTCCCCTCCTCCTCCCCCAAATCACACACACACATTCCAGGCACTGCCCCTGCCCCCTCCACCTCAGCCAGAATAAATATTTAATTAAACAGATGGAAGCCTTCTGAACTGAACAAAATTAAATGTAATTATCCACAGCGGAACTTTCCCCACACAAACACACACACACTTTTTTCCTAGAGAAAAGTTGTAGAAAATTGAATAGAGAAGGGACAAGAGTAGAAACTGCACAGAGACGGGACAATGTGGAACACCTTGATGTGTGCACGTGACCCCCTCTTTCCACTTTTTGCTCAGCCTGATTGGAAGCGAGAAATCAGCCTGACCCAGTCACCTGACTGCTGTCTCTTGGAGCCCAACTTCTCCAGGGAAATGTAAAGCCAAAGGTACCGTGTTGCCCCGGCAGTCCTAGACTTTGGATCCAATCCCTAGCCAGGTCAGTGAAAACTGGCAGGGATGTTTCTCTAGTCAGGCGGCAGGCTGGAGTCACAGAGGGAGGGTGGAGCCCCTGCTGGACTCCTGGGGCCCAGGAATGTCTCATGCCTGCAAAGCAGGGGGTGGGGGTGGGGGGCCGGGGTAGGGGGGCAGACAAAGTAGGCACTAGAGCATGGTCAAGGGCAGACACCTGGGCAGTGCAACTTCCTCATCCCCAAGATGAGATAGCACCTGTCCTCTTCCACTCCAAGCAGGGAAAGTGGAAGACTTGGGAAATGCAGATTAATGGAGGCTTTTACACCGAGGTTGCAGGCTTCCCATGACCACAGCCCTCCCTGGTGGTCCTGTACCTCCATTAGCAGAGAGGCACTACCCCCATCTCCCCAGCAGGGAGGCCCCAGATTCCGCAGGGTCAGGACCTCTGACTCAACATGAGGGGAGGGGAGGGCAGCAGGGGCCCGGCCGGCCTCACTTACACATCCCCACAGAACCAAAGAGTTGGGTCCCTGTGGCGGTGCTGGGGAGGCCTCTTAGCACCAGCATGCGGATCCGAGCAAGACCCCATAAACAAAAGGCTGGGGCAAGAAAAGGTGAAGTTTACACAGGGTAAGGAGACAACAATGTTTTTCCAGGCCCGCTGGGCCTTCAGGGCAGTTACTTGACTTCTTGTGGAGAAAATCACATCTACAAACACTTTTCCACCCAGACTTCCCCCATACACATGAAGAGACATGGTATCTGTCTACGCTCTCTCACACACACCTGCCTTAGAGGCACAGATGCCACTTTCTGAGGCACAGCCTGGAGAGGGGCCAGAAGAGCAGGGATTTAACTGGCATTGGATTAACAGGAACTTGAGCAGGACTCTGCCCAGCCCCAACCTTTGCCCCAACTCTGACTGACATCCCCACAAGACCCCTCTAGGTGGATGAAAGGTGCAGAGGGTCCCCACGGGAGTTTGTAGATCCAAAGGGCTGAGAGGGCAGCTGTTTGGGCCTGAGAGGAAGGAATTCTCCCCGACTCCATGTGGTCAGTCTGACTGGCTCTCACAGTTTGGAGGAATAACTGAGGAAAATAGAAAGGGGTTGTTGACAAGGGAGGAGTGACAAAGGTCCCACGGGCTCCCTGCTTCCACTGAAGAAGTCCTGAATAGTCTCTTCCTTGTTGAAAACTTTTTTCAGGCAACAGCAGCAGGTCATGAACTAGAAGTTGACAGGCCATGGATGGAGCCAAGGAGAGGTGTGTTATCCCTCCAGGCTGCAGGATGGGCCTCAAAATAAGCCAGATTGTAAGAAGAGGTGGGTGAAAGGCGGTCAGAACAGCAGTCCTCAGCCCCATCTGGCCTACAGCTTGTCTGGAAAGTCCCACCAAAGGCCTCCACAGACCCAAACACTGCAAGAGACTATGGCCCCAGGGGCAGGGAGAGGCCGGTGGGTTTAAGAGACAGCTGGGGCGGTGCTGAAGGACACAGTGAAGGATCAGCCAGCCTGTGGACAGTGACAGGGGGAAAAGGAGGCCCTTCCTCCCAGGGGAAAATCTGGCCAGAGGCCCCAGTGAGGGGAGTAGGGGACCAGGGGAGAAAAGGATCTCTCTCTGGAACACAGACTGTGCAGATCATGGTATGCTCAGGGCCAGGTCCTCAGGGACAGGGCTGCAGACAAGTCCTTACCCTTAGGAGCCCCTTTACATGTGCAGCCACTCACACCCAGGTGCAGTCACCCCGACTCCGGTATGGGGCAGCAACCCCCACCCACCCCTGCCCCAGCACAGATATGGGGGTGACTGCCTGCTGGAGGCCTGCTGGGACTCAGTTCTCCAGGAACAGGGGAGCACTGCATTCGTCACGATCCTCAGAACCCCCTGAACCTGGGCCTGGCAACTCAGGTGACTGAAACCAGGTTTTGATGCCAGGAGCCAGGCTTAGGGAGGGAGAAACTCCAACTGCAGGCTAAAGATGAATGCTCTACACCTGCAGTCAACCCACTTGCCACGGGCCTCTGGTGATTAACAAGCTACGGCCCAGAAAGCCAGTTCCACCAGGAGCTCCCTTGCCAGCCATCCACACCTCATAACGGTATGCGCCTTAGCCCTGCCGGGCCGGGGCAGGCGCTCTGGGCCGCTCCTTCCTGTTTCCCGTTAAGCACATGGAAGCTCTGACCTCGCCTGCGAGGTGGGCACCGTGGGCCGGTAGGAAGAAAACGGGGCAGGGCCCTCCCCTCTCCTCCCACCCGAGCCACAGGACGCGTCCAGGCCGGGGCAACCCCGCGGACCGCTGCCAGGGTGGAGGCTCTCGCGCCAATGGTCACCAGGCTCCTCCACTTCCAACAAAGGGGCGCCCGCGGCTCGGCCCCGTCGCCCGCAGCCCCCGCGTCCCCACCTCCCGCCCTACCTGTTGCCCAGGAGGGCTCCTCCGGCTCGGGGCGGCGCTACCGCGGACTCCGCGGCGCCAGGCCCGCCGGCCCCGGCCGCTCCCTTGAGGCGCTGCGCCCGCCCTCCCCGGCCGCCGCCATGAGCGCCCGCAGCGACCCCAACAGCGCCGCCCCCCGCCCCGGCCCCGCGGCCTCCCCAGCCCGGCCCCTCCGCCGCCCTGCGACAAAGCGGCCTCCGGGGCTCCCAACTTTTCCGCAGCCCCTTCCCACCCCCGCGCGGGGATCGGGCGCCGGGCGGGGGCCCCGACTCACTCGGCTGCAGATCCGGCGGGGCCGGGGCCGCTGCTCCGTGTGATCCGTCTGCTCGGGTGGCTGCTCCGAGGCCCCGAGGCCTGGCTCCCCGCGCCTCTCCTCCCTCTTCCGCCCGCCCGCCGGCCCGCGCCCGCCCTCGCCCTCCCTCCTCCGCCCGCCGCCGCCGCCGCCGCCGCCCGCCGAGCCCAGTCGAGCTGAGCCCGAGCCCAGCCGGGAAAGAAAGGCCGCGAGCAGCCCAGGGGCCGGGAGGCTGGGCGTGGACGCGAGGCGAGGGCGGGGCGGGCCGTTGCGCTGCGGCTGCCCCTCCGCCCCGGCGCGGGAGCCGGGACCCCAGCCCTCCGCTCCCGGGCCCGCAGCCACGCCCACGCCCGTCACCGTGCGCTAGAGAAGCCCCCGACGTGAGGAGGCGGGTGCGGGCTCCTCCGGCCGCTTCGGTCTGTTTTCGGGGTGGGAGGTCTCCCACTGGGACCGACACAGACGCACTGGATGCCGCGGGGTCCCGGGCTCCGAGCGGCGGCGTCCCTGCCCCCTCACTTCTACCCACCCCCACCCACCCCCAACTGCTGTGCGGCCCCGGGTCCCCGCCGGAGTGGGCACATTCCCACTTCCAGCCCCACGGGGCGCGGGCGGAGGAGGGCGCAGCCTGGGGGTCCTGCCCAAGTGCCTCGCGCCGAAGCTGAAAACGTCTCCAGGGCAGACCCAAGCAGCCGAGCCTCCAGACCCAGTCAGAGCCTGCGACCCCTCCGGCGACCCTCGCCTACCTCGCCGTAAAAGCTGCGGACTTTCCACCCAGGTGCTACGGGACCCACCCCGGTGGCAAGGAAGAGCAAACCCGAATGTGCGCACACCCGAGGGCCCTGTCTCAAAGAGCCACCCCAACTTTTGTTTTGTAAAATGTATTTGAGTTTTCAAATGACACTACCTTTATCCGTATTCGATTTCGTGTTAAAAAGTGTTTCCCGGACGGGCGTGGTGGCTCACGCCTGTGATCCCAGCACTTTGGGGGGCTGAGGCGGGCAGATCCTCTGAGGTCAGGCGTTCGAGACCAGCCTGGCCAACATGGTGAAACCCCGTCTCTACTAAAAATACAAAACTTAGCTGGGCACGGTGGCACGCTCTTGTAATCCCAGTTACTCGGGAGGCTGAGGCATGAGAATCGCTTGAACCCTGGAGGTGGAGTTTGCAGTGCGCCGAGATCTCGCTGCTGCACTCCAGCCTGGGCGACAGAGCGAGACTCCGTCTCAGGAAAAAAAAAAAAAAAAATGTGTTCTCCCCTTGGCCTGGCGCAGTGGCTCATGCCTGTAATCCCAGCACCTGGGGAGGCCGAAGCAGGCAGATCACTTGAGGTCAGGAGTTCAAGACCAGCCTGATTAATATAGTGAGACCCCCCATCTCCTTTATAAATTTAAAAAAAAAAAAAAAAAGTTTTCCCCTAGAGTTGTGTGGTAAAATTATTGTTTCGGAAGTAATTACTGTTGGAAGATGCAACATGTTTTTCCTAGAAAGCTGGTCTTAACTCCTAACGGGAACGAATGATGACTAAGATGTATTTGAGGGCTCCTATACATGGAGAGCTGCAGCTTACTCCATGGAGAGGTACTTTTGTCAAATTTCTAACCTAGATGAAGTGTTGCCTTTTTTACGCTGTCGCCATCAGAGCCTCTGACACTAGCTTGTTTCCCGTTTATCTGGTCAAGTCCTGGTAGGAAGGAGTGCAACCCCCACTAATCCTGTTGGAGGGCCCATCCCTCATCTCAGGCCCTTTCTGTAGGGTAAGGAGGCTGTCCGACCCGCTTGTTCTGCCTCTCTTTTCACGGGGATGCGCAGCCCAGGCACACCATGGGAAAGATGGGAGTGGTGGCCCCTAACCAGCTCCGAGGGCTTCTCCAGGCTTTTTTTTTTTTGAGACGGAGTCTCGCTCCGTCGCCAGGTTGGAGAACAGTGGCGCGATCTCGGCTCACTTCAAGCTCCGCCTTCCGGGTTCACGCCATTCTCCTGCCTCAGCCTCCTGAGTAGCTGGGACTACAGGCGCCGGCCACCGCGCCCGGCTAATTTTTTGTATTTTTAGTAGAGACGGGGTTTCACCGTGGTCTCATTCTCCTGACCTTGTAATCTGCCCGCCTCGGCCTCCCAAAGTGCTGGGATTACTGGCGTGAGCCACCGCGCCCGGCCTTCTCCAGGCTTTTCTAAGCCCCAGGCCTGCCTGATTTCCCAGTTTCCAGCAACCCCTCCAGCCACGTTTTCTCCTCCCTCCCTTATTAGCATATCTTCCATTGTATCTTTCTTTCCTTTCTTTCTTTTTTTTTCCTTTGGAGATGAGGTCTCACTCTGTCACTGCAGCCTCGACCTTCCAGGCTCAAGCTGTCCTCCACCTCAGCCTCCCAAGTAGCAGGGACCACAGGTGGCACCACCATGCCCGGCTAGTTTTTGTATTTTTGGTAGAGACACGAGATTTCACCATGTCACTCACGCTAGTCGTGAACTCCTGAGCTCAAGCCATCCACCCTCCTTGGCCTTTCCAAGTGCTGGGATTACAGGCGTGAGCCACCTTGCATCCCAATTGTCTCTTTCTACCCCATTGGAACTCTCCTCCTTTCATTCTTCTAATTCCAAAGTTCCCTCTTCCTTTCTTCAGTGCTCTCCCCAGAATCCTTATCTGCTACCTACACACCTTTTTTCCAGCACAGTTCCAGGGCTCTTTGGGCCGCAGCTCACCTTCTGGTCTCTCTCTAACACTCTCCACACCTCCGTCCTACTCATCTTCCTTCTTTTAGTTCTGAATCCCTCTCTTGTGGTTTTCCTAAGTGCCAAGCTTTCCTGTAGTCCCCACCAGACTTTTTAAATGCTTCCTCAGGAGAACTCAAGACTGGTTAACTTTTTTTTTTTTTTTTTTTAAAGATAGCAGTGGGGAGGGGAAGTTCTGGGGCCGAAGTTGGATAACCAGGGCCTGAGAAATAAAGATAAGAGGGTATATTCCTCCCCCAGGAGACAAAGGAGAAGGTGGATGGAGAAGGGGAAACTGGGCCTCAGCCAGCACTGGGATGATGCGACCAGCTCTGTCAACATGCCTGAGGAGCACACACAACGCTTGCCTTGGCTGGACCGGAGACTGTGATCACCACCCTTCCAACCCATCCCCCAGCACGCAGGCTGGCATGGCCACGCCCACAGTGCCCCAAGTGCCGCCTGCCTTGCAGTGACTCACTTCCTCTGTATGGGCTGCTGAGGTGTCCCAAGGAGAGGACAGGCCATCTCCAGGCCTTCAGCCCATAGTTGAGATATCTGGCCTGGCTTTGTGGATAGGCAAGCATACATGGATCCCAAATGTGGAAGGTGGGTTTTTTCAGGTCAGGTGGAACTGTAAACACTGAAGCCTATTTGAGTAAGAAGCAGACCCTAGCTAGTACCTAATGGAGATTCAGGGGCCAGTAGTTTCGGGGAGGAAACATTTCCTAACAAGAGGTAAAATAGCCAAGAGGAGTTTCTATGTATTCTGAAATCAGGCAATGGAAAGTATTTGCAGAAAAGCAATGTAGGGACCAGTCCCGGTGGCTCACGCCTGTAATCCCAACACTTTGGGAGGCCGAGGTGGGTGGATCACCTGCAGTCAGGAGTTCAAGACCAGCCTGCCCAACATGGTGAAACCTCATCTCTACTAAAAATGCAAAATTTAGCTAGGCATGGTGGCACATGCCTGTCTGTAGTCCCAGCTACTTGGGAGGCTGAGGCAGGAGAATTGCTTGAACCTAGGAGGGGGAGGTTTGTTGCAGTGAGCCGAGATCATGCCACTGCCCTCCAGCCTGAGTAGCAGAGCACGACTCCATCTCAAAAATAAATAAATAAAAGGCTGGGTACGGGGCTCATGCCTATAATCCCAGCGCTTTGGGAGGCCAAGGTGGGTGGATCACCTGAGGTCAGGAATTTGGGACCAGCCTGGCCAACATAGTGAAACCCCATCTCTATTAAAAATACAAAAATTATCTGGGCATGGTGGTGCATGCCTGTAATCCCAGCTACTCGGGAGGCTGAGGCAGGAGAATTGCTTGAACCAGGGAGTTGGAGGTTGCAATGAGCCGAGATCACACCACTACACTCCAGCCTGGGCCACAGAGTGAGACTCTGCCTCAAAAAAAAAAAAAAGAAAAGAAAAGAAAAAGAAAAGAAAAGGTGGTAGATAAGATCCTCTCTAAGATTTTCTCCAACTGTGCAATTCTAAAATGTACAACATGGGGATGGAAGGTGATCAGTACATCTGTAAACAACTGCAGTCCGGCCCTGAAGTTGAACAAAACAAAACCTAGGGAGAGGAATGAGATTGCAGCAGGTTTCAGCGCAGTGATTGTGAACGCATCACACACACACTCCTCACAGGCAAGGACTTCGCTTCTGCCATGTGACTGAGCCTCTGTTGGCCTTCATATTCAGAGTTCAACCTGGCAGGCTGGCCAGGAGTCCCTTGGAGAGGTTTGGCGTGAGGAAACAGGAGGCCTCACGATTCCTTCAGTTCCCTCTAAAGTCTGCTGGGCAGGTAGCCAGAAGAAACTCTGAAGTGTACAGAAAGCCGATGGCCAGGGGGACCCCAGCTGCGGAGCTGCAGTACCATGTTTACCCAGCCTAACTGCGGTCACCCAGTCTCCTGCATGTGTCCGAGGTCAGCCTCGGCGGCACCCCTGAGTAGGTATCTACCTGAGGCTCCTCCCCTGATGGTACCTGCATACCAAGTCCACCCAGGAACCTGGCATCCTCCGGAGGCTGCACTTCCCAAGTGGGCTAAGACAGCCCCTTGATATGTTAGGCTGGAGCCAGAGACCTCAAGGGGCCACTAGGGGACTCGAGACGCTCAGTGGCTGCTGGCGCCCTCTTGTGGCCATTTTGGGGATTGGCAAGAAAAGTTTCGGAAGCGAGCCAAGATGGGAATTCTTGGGGAGGTAAGTAATAATAACAGTAACAGTTACCATATAACAATACATATTGTTATATATTAGATAACATTGTGACATGTCTACTTAACAGCGCTGTGCCCAGAACTCTTCTAAGTACTTTGTATGCACTGTATTTATTTAATTCTCACAACAACCTATAACATAAACACTTATGTGTTTGTTGATGATTAGGAAACTGAGCACAGAATAGTTGCCCAAGGTCACACAGAAGACCAGAATCCCAACTCTAAGAAGTCTGGCTCCAGAAGCTTTGCTTTTAGCCACCATGCTGAGACTGAGTTCCATTTTGGGGTTGTCAGGTGAAATACAGGACACACTGTTAAAACTATAATTTCAGATAAACAAAAAATAATAATTACAGGCTGTGGCTCACGCCTGTAATCCCAGCACTTGGGGAGGCCAAAGTGGGCGGATCACGAGGTCAGGAGTTCGAGACCAACCTGGCCAACATGGTGAAACCCTATCTCTACTAAAAATACAAAAAATTAGCCAGGCATGATGGCAGGCGCCTATAATCCCAGCTACTCAGGAGGTGGAGGCAGGAGAATTGCTTGAACCCGAGAGGCAGACGTTGTAGTGAGCCAAGATCATGCCACTGCACTCCAGCCTGGGCAACAGAGAGAGACTCTGCCTCAAAAAACCAAAATGTTAGTATATTTAATGAAATATTTGGGTCATACTTGTACCGACAAATGATTCCTCATTTATGTGAAATTCTAATTAAGCTGCATGTCCTGTATTTTTATTTATTTAATCTAACACCCCTACTTTACAAGGGCACTTTTCTCTGCCACATGCAATTACACAGATTACTTTTTTTTTTTTTAGATGGAGTCTCGCTCTGTCGCCCAGGCTGGAATGCAGTGGTGCCATCTCAGCTCACTGCAAACTCCACCTCACAGGTTCAAGCGATTCTCCTGCCTCAGCCTCCCGAGTAGCTGGGATTACAAGTTCGCGCCACCATGCCTGGCTAATTTTTTGTATTTTTAGTAGAGAGGGGGTTTCACTTTGTTAGCCAGGCTGGTCTCAATCTCCTGACCTCGTGATCCACCTGCCTCGGCCTCCCAAAGTGCTGGGATTACAGGCGTGAGCCACCATTGCCCGGCCACATTACATTATTTATTTATTTATTTACTTTTATTAGTTCAATAGTTTTTGGGGACGAGGTGGTGTTTGGTTACATGTTTAAGTTCTTTAGTGGACACATTACGTCATGTAATTATCCCAGGAAAGCTGTTCTCGGAGGCCCCAGCATGTCCCACAGCCTCCGTCTCTCGCAATCCTCCCATTTAGAGAGCTGAAAGGACTAGCGAAGCTCACAGAACATAGGTGGCAGAGCCGGGTATTGAACCCTCATTCTCCAGTTCTGACACAGGTGCATGTTTTCCACTTTAACAGGAGAGAAAAGTGAGGAGCAGTGATTACCACCACAGAAATATCCCTTCATGCTGTGTCCTCCAGCCTGATCTCGTCAGGGTGGTGGAGCCACTGCAGGTCCCTCCTTCGGGGATGTAGGAATCCCAGTGAAGGCCTTCCTGGGTTGGGAGAGAGGCAGAGGAGTGGAGGCAGGGCTCTAGCTTCAGTGCCCTGCCTCTACCCAGGCTCTCTGGGGAGGCAGGAAAGAGGCTGTATTTAGACTCGAGGGACCCAGCTGTGAGGCTGGAGCAGCTGCTAGATGGTGGGGCGGGGCGGGGGCTCCGCAGGGCTGCTCCTGCTGCTCTGTGCAGGGACAGCCTCAAGCCCAGCTGCTGGGTTGCATCACCTGCAGCTAAAACAGCCACGGGGCCCAGGCTGCCAAAAGGCAACAGAAGAAGTCTAAGAAACCAGGCGAGGGAGCCTCCCCGATCTCTCTGTTGCCTTTTGGGAGCATAGAGCTTCCCTCTGAAGGTAACACCCTTTGCATTTTTCTCTCTTGACTCTTCATCAGCTTCCACCCCCAAATACTTGTGCCCTTCCTTCTCCACAGATATAAACAGTCCCTGGGCACTCTCCACCTAGGCCAGCTGGCTCTAATAAAGCAGCAGTCAAGGGAGTTTCTGGGCTGGGACCCCCTCTGGGGTGCAGGCTGGGGTGCCCTGCTGGTATGTGCCCCAACAGGTTTTTCCCTATCAGCCTTGAAATCAGCCTGCAGCCTGTCTGACCTGCCCCCCAGGGAGCTGGAGCCAGAGGCAGAGCCAGGTCAGAAGCTGGACTTTGAGACTAGGCCTCTGTGGTCCCACCTGGACCCACAGGGGAGGCAGTGCATAAAGCCTCCTGTGTTTGAGGCTGGGCCGCTGAGAGGCTGAGTGGAGTTCACTCACATGGGTTGAGGCCCAGTTCCTGGTAGAAGAGATGCTGGGCAGGAAGGTGTCTGCATGTGGGACTCTGTACAGCCCGGTCCTCTCCCAAGTCTGGGAGGGGCCAGAGTCAGACAACTGCTGGGTTGGTCCCTAAGAGAGGTCATCTGACTGGCTGTTCAGCCTAGGCTGCATCCCCGCCCCCTTTCCTCTACCAGGCCACACCAGAGCCGGTGCTCACACAGGCGAGCTACCAGGCCACAAGGACGACACCCACCCCGCCTCTGCACCTCTGAGTAAGTACTGGGCCTTCGGCCCCATGCCGGGAGAACTTGTTGATTGCTTGGGGGAGGGAGAAATGAGTTTTCCTTTTCCAACATGAGAGTGCCTCCTCTCCTGTTCAGGCATCCATGTACTTGCGAGAACCCTTGCTCACATCAGCTAAGAGATTGCACCTGCTGACCTAGAGATTCCCACCTGTGGCTCCTAGGGTGAGAGGCAGCCGAGCAGGTAGGCAGCTGTATAGGCGGGAGTTGAGGGATTGAGGGTTGCTTGTCAGTTGGGGCTGCAGGTGGGGGAGATGCTGTTTGGAGTTGTCTCCCACTCTGCGTGCTTAATCCTGCCACCTCACCTCAGCTCCCCTGCACTGCCCCAGGAGACCCCAGCCAGGCCCCGGAAGGAGGGCCATAGACCTCAGAAGGGGGGCATCTACCCCGGACCAAGGCCTGAGGAGCCTCGGGGCTGACCCTGGCATCAGGGAGGGTTGGCGCCTGGTCCAGGAGCATCCCGCATCAATCCCCACTTCCTAAAGGAGTGGGGAGAGGTGGGGAAGGTGGGGGCTCCCCTCTTACCTCACCATTTCAGCTCCAGTTCTGGCTCCAACCCTAAGCAGGTTGATCTTTTTTTCTGCAGCAAGGATAGGAACAGGCGACTGGAACCCAGGCTCCAGGGTCTTGGGGGGTCATAAGGAGTCCCTGGAGGGCCAGGAAATTCAGCTCTGTGGGCTCCTGTTTCCTTCCCCAGGGCAGCCAGCAGTAGCACCATGTCTGCGAGTGGTGGGAAGATGGGACCGTCCCTCACCCAGGAGATCCTCAGCCACCTGGGCCTGGCCAGCAAGGTAGGGGCTGTTGGGATTTCAGAGATCACTTTTAATATCTCAGCTCGGGCTGTGAGAGGATGGGAGGCAGGAAAGTGGAGGACAGGCCCTGAGGTTATGCTGAGGTGGGGTAGGCAGCCTGGCCGTGGCTCTTGCCGACCACCTCGTGCTCCCACAGACTGCAGCGTGGGGGACCCTGGGCACCCTCAGGACCTTCCTGAACTTCAGCGTGGACAAGGATGCGCAGAGGCTACTGAGGGCCATTACTGGCCAAGGTGAGCCCCTTTCCCCCCGCACTTGAGGCTGCCTTTTAGAGTCAATCTGTAGACCAAGGAGGAGCCAGGAAGGAGGAACTAGTGATGTTGAAGAAACGTTTGTGGAACGCCTTCATTCTTGTATGTCAGGCACCACAGTAGGTGTGTCAAACCCGTTCTCACAACACCCCTGTGAGGCAAGGCTTATTATTTCCATTTTCCAGATGAGGAAACTGGGGCTCAGGGAGATTAAGAGGCTTGCCCAAAGTCACTCAGCTCATAATGACAGAGGTGGTATTCTCATCTAGGTCAGCCGATCCCTGCAAATCCTATTTTTTTTACCACCACACCAGGCCACCTTTGCCTTGGTCTGGGTCGGATTTGCATGCTGTTTTGACAATTTATTTGCAACTTCTTTTGAGATAAAATGGAAGTGGGGGTGATACAGCCCCTGCTCCTTTCCTTCCTAGCCCTCTCCTGGAGTAGGGGCATCCCACTATGTAAAGACCCTGCTCACAGCACAGCCCTCATCTCGGTTCAGGCGTGGACCGCAGTGCCATTGTGGATGTGCTGACCAACCGGAGCAGAGAGCAAAGGCAGCTCATCTCACGTGCCTTCCAGGAGCGCACCCAACAGGTAAGGCCATGCTGACCTCCCACAGCAGTGGACTGGGGTGAGCAGCCCCCTGGAGGACTCGAGAGACAGCAACAGCCACTGAGGCCAGCCCCTGCTTCCTGGCTAAACAGGGCCTGAGATGAAAACCAGCCAAATCTTCCCAAACCTCCCCATGCTTCTGGAGCCCTTCCCCTCACCCCCGTGCCTCTGCTGTGGGGACCATTTCTTGTAGGACCTGCTGAAGTCCCTACGGGCAGCCCTTTCCGGCAACCTGGAGAGGATCGTGATGGCTCTGCTGCAGCCCGCAGCCCGGTTTGACGCCCAGGAATTGAGGACAGCTCTGAAGGTAGCAGGAGGGCAGACTTGCTGGGGTCTCTGGGGAAGGGAGAAGGCTGTCAGCCTTGCTTTTGCAAGATGAGAGTCCCCCTCTCGTCGTCCCATATTGTTCCTTAGAAGGAGAAGCAGCCGATGTCTGCCACTGTCTGCCATCCTAATGACATGGCCAGTCTGAGAGTAGACTCCCAATTTCTTGTAGGCCTCAGATTCTGCGGTGGATGTGGCCATTGAAATTCTTGCCACTCGAACCCCACCCCGGCTGCAGGAGTGCCTGGCAGTCTACAAACACGGTAAGAATATGGAGGGAGGGGTCCCAGGTGCCGGAGAAGGGGCTGTAGGACAGTCCGCTCCTCTCCTGTACTCCCCATAGGTGAGCTATCTGGCAACCTGGCTGCCTAAGTTCTATTCCCTTGGGGTCTTTCCTCTTTCCCCCACCAGTGCCTCAGTCTCCGCAGGGGAGAGAGCCAGATGTGATCATTAAAAAAAGAGAAGCAGGCCAGGCGTGGCGATTCATGCCTATCATCCCAACACTTTGGGCAGCGGAGGTGGGTTTGTCGCTTGAGCCCAGGAGTTCAAGACCAGTCACAGGCAACATAGGAAAACCCATCCGTGCTAAAAATTCAAAAAAACTAGCTGGTCACGGTGGTGCACACCTGTGGTCCCAGCTACTCAGGAGGTTGAGGTGGGAGGATCACCCGAGCTTGGAAAGTTGAGGCTGCAGTGAGCTGAGATCATGCTACTGGCACTGCATGCCAGCCTGGGTGACAGGAGTGAGAGCATATCTCTCTCTCTGTCTGTCTCTCTCTCTCTTTCTCTCTCTCTCTCTCTCTCTTTCACACACACACACACACACAGAAAGAGAGAGAAGCAATGATTAACCATCTTAATCTGGAGCTCCAAGGCAGATTCCAAAGTGACAGTCCCAAAGGTACTCGTGTCACCTTCCCAGCCCCTTGCCGGTCCCTGCCATCACACCACATTCCAAGCTGAACCCAGCCGTGCTGCAGCCTGAGGGAAAGGTGGGAACCTGCCCTCTGAGTCATGGGTGTCACCTTTCATGCCCCTGATGGCTGGCCTTGCTTGGCTACAAATGTCTCACCCACTAATTTGTGGCTTTTTCCCATCCTCATCTTACCACCCCTTCCCCTACTCCCACCGCTTTTTCTTGCTTTCCCCAATTTTCCTTTGATGTCTAATCTCGGCCTTTGTTCTTCTTTTGAGACAAGGTCTTGCCCTATAGCCTAGGCTGTACAGTGATGTGATCATGGCTCACTGCAGCCTTGACCTTCCTGGGCTCAATCAATCCTTCCACCTCAGCCTCCTAAGTAGCTGGGACTACAGGTGTGCCACCACCATGCCCAGCTAATTTTTGTATTTTTTGTATAGATGGGGTTTCGTTGTGTTGTCAAGGCTGGTCTCGAACTTCTGGACTTAAGCCATCTCCTGCCTCAGCCTCTGAAAGTGCTGGGATTACAGGCATGAGCCACCGCCCCGGCTGTGGCCTATGTTCTTAATCCCTCTCCTGGCCGGGCGCGGTGGCTCAAGCCTGTAATCCCAGCACTTTGGGAGGCCGAGACGGGCGGATCACGAGGTCAGGAGATCGAGACCATCCTGGCTAACACAGTGAAACCCCGTCTCTACTAAAAATACAAAAAACTTAGCCGGGCGAGGTGGCGGGCGCCTGTAGTCCCAGCTACTCGGGAGGCTGAGGCAGGAGAATGGCGTAAACCCGGGAGGCGGAGCTTGCAGTGAGCTGAGATCCGGCCACTGCACTCCAGCCTGGGTGACAGAGCGAGACTCCGTCTCAAAAAAAAAAAAAAAAAAAAAATCCCTCTCCTACCTTCTTTCCTTCTTGCATCCGTTTCTCTCGTCTCCTTCCATTTCTCCCTTTCCTGCTCTTTTCCTTCCTCATAGCCCACCTCTCATATCATTTTTCCTTACCTCCAACAAGGGTGCCAGGTCCTAGCCATCTTGTGTTATAATACAGGTTTCCCTAGCTCTTCTTCACTGCCTGGCCCCAACTCTGATAATGATTGCATCCTACCCAGCAGGTTGGTGCTTGGTGATGAAGCCACCGCACGCCTCACAACTTAGAGATGTTTTTAGAGTGGCCGTGATGGTACTTGTGCCTTACATCCTGGGAGCTAGCAGCCATCAAGCTACTCCAAGCAGGGGCTAGCAAGGCTAGCAGGGCATAGCGGGTCAGGCATTTGGCAGGTCCTGGGGATACCTACACTAGGGAAACTCAGGAAGATTCAGAGAGCTCCTCACCCCACCCCAGATTTCCAGGTGGAGGCTGTGGATGACATCACGTCTGAGACCAATGGCATCTTGCAGGACCTGCTCCTGGCCCTGGTCAAGGTGAGGAGGACTGACCTGCAAGGAAGGGAGTCACATTCACCAGGCAAGGTGACACGCTGGAGCAGGGTGCATTGCTGTCCTATAATGGACAAGAGAGGACTTTAGGGGAGACCAGGCTTTGCTTGTTGGACTGGAGATAAAAAGGTACCCTTCGAAGAGCCCTCTAAGAACAGTTTCTCCTCCTAGGGGGGCCGTGACAGCTACTCTGGAATCATTGACTATAATCTGGCAGAACAAGATGTCCGGGTGAGCAAGGGGTTTAGGAGTGTACACAGCCGCCTTGCACGTAAGATGCCTTCCTCCACCGTATCTTAGAGCCGATGACCTACGTGTCCATTTGTCCTGCAAACCCATCCTTGCCTTGGAGAGGGAGTTCTCAGTTATGTGGTAGGGGCAGGAGGTGTCAGGTAGCGTCATAGCTGAAGCCTTTTCACTCATCTAGCCTCTGACTCCTGAACTCATCAACCGACAGATTCTTCTCTCATGAGCATTTGGGGACACAAAGCCTCCTCAGACCTTTTGGGGATTATTTAATCCTTGGGTACCAGGATTTTTCCAAATCAGTGAACAGAGCTATGAGGCTATAAGGGCAGAGCCCTCTCTTAGCCCTATTTCTTTCTTAAAAAACATAAAATAAATAAAAACAACTAGTAGGCCAAGCATGGTGGCTTATACCTGTAATCCCAGCACTTTGGGAGCCTGAACAGGAGGATCATTTGAGCCCAGGAGTCCAAGACCAGCCTAGGCAACATAGTGAGACTCTGTCTCCACAAGATATTTTTAAAAATTAGCTGCACCTGTAGTTCCAGCTAGCTAGGAGGCTGAGGTGGGAGGATCGCTTGAGCCTGGGAAGTTGAGGCTGAGGTGAGCCCTGGTCATGCCACTGCACTCCAGCTTGGGTGACAGAGAGAGACCCCATCTCTCTCTGTGTCTCTCTCTCTCTCTCACACACACACACACCCCTAGTTTACGGGTTAAAATAAATTTTTTTTTTTTTTTGAGACGGAGTCTTGCTCTGTCGCCCAGGCTGGGGTGCAGTGGCCGGATCTCAGCTCACTGCAAGCTCCGCCTCCCGGGTTTATGCCATTCTCCTGCCTCAGCCTCCTGAGTAGCTGGGACTACAGGTGCCCACCACCTCGCCCGGCTAGTTTTTTTTTTTGTTTTTTTTTTTTTTTTTTTTTTTTTTTTTTGAGACGGAGTCTCGTGCTGTCGCCCAGGCTGGAGTGCAGTGGCCGGATCTCAGCTCACTGCAAGCTCTGCCTCCCGGGTTTACGCCATTCTCCTGCCTCAGCCTCCCGAGTAGCTGGGACTACAGACGCCCGCCACCTCACCTGGCTAGTTTTTTGTATTTTTTTGTAGAGACGGGGTTTCACTGTGTTAGCCAGGATGGTCTCGATCTCCTGACCTCGTGATCCGCCCGTCTCGGTCTCCCAAAGTGCTGGGATTACAGGCTTGAGCCACCGCGCCTGGCCTAAAATAACTTTTTCTGGCCGGTTGTGGTGGCTCACGCCTATAATCCCAACAATTTGGGAGGCCGAGACAGGAGGATCACTTGAGGTCAGGAGTTCGAAACCAGCCTAGCCAACATGGCAATACCCCATCTCTACTAAAAATACAAAAATTAGCCAGGAATGATGGTGGGCGCCTATAATTCCAGCTACTCGGGAGGCTGAGGCTGGAGAATCGCTTGAACCTGGGAGGCAGAGGTTGCGGTGAGCTGGGATCATACCATTGCACTCCAGCCTGGGTGACAGAATGAGACTCCATCTCAAAAAAAAAATCCTTTTCCACCCTCAGTCCCATTTCCATGATGATGATGATAGATTCTGGAACATAATACCCATGGCTCCCTAGGCCCCACCAATGATCCCGATTCACTCCTCCCTGACTCATTCCTCTCAGGCACTACAGCGGGCAGAAGGACCTAGCACAGAGGAGACATGGGTCCCACTCCTCACCCAGCGAAATCCCGAACACCTCATCCGAGGTACACACAAGCCTTCTTGTCCCCTAGCTTGCTCTAATGATGAGTTTGGGTTGTGGAAGGTGTGGGGAGGGCCCATCCTTTCCAGTGATAATTAATCCCCCATCCATCTTTCTAACTGCCTCCCACACACACAAGTGTTTGATCAGTACCAGCGGAGCACTGGGCAAGAGCTGGAGGAGGCTGTCCAGAACCGTTTCCATGGAGATGCCCAGGCGGCTCTGCTCGGCCTAGGTAGGCGCCTGCTCAGGATTTGTGAAGTAAGTCTCTCTTGGGATGGGAGATTGTGGCCCTAGTTGTGAACCTCCATCCTTCCATCTTTGTTTCCAGCTTCAGTGATCAAGAACACACCGCTGTACTTTGCTGACAAACTTCACCAAGCCCTCCAGGTGAGAGGGGCACTCCTTTCCCTCCCCAGAACAGAAACCAGGGAGGAGAGAGGAAGTCTCAGCTTGCGGCTAATGTAACCATCCTATATGCACCATCTAAACCTCAAGCTGCGCTCCTTCCCAGGGCTTACGCACCAGGGCTTACACACCAGGGCTTACACAGGGGTGGAAGAATGAGCTGCGGTGAGAACTAACTTAATTGAGGCCCTGAAACTAACATTTTGGCCTTGTTAATGTCTAGGTGGCCAAATAGAGATATGAATCTGCTCTGTAAGATAGTGCCTTGTCCAGGCATAGTTGTCGCCAGAGTGATGGTGATAACACTAGCAAGAAAAATGACAAGGGCTGGCATTTTGCGGGTGCTGTTTGTGTGCCACGGCCTATCCTGAGCAGGGCACACACATTTCGATTAATCCTCACAACCATATCCATCCATATCTTATAGATGAAAAAACTGAAGCCCAGAGAAGTTAAGTACCTTGCTCAAGGTCACATAGCTAGTAAGTCATATAGTCTCCCTACACAATACTTCACGATGTAAGACATCTCCGGCCTCTGTGTCCTAAGTAGCTGGGATTACAGGCGTGCGCCACCACATCTGGCTAATTCTGAATTGTTTTTAAAAAGGAAAAACTCAGCCTCCCAAGTAACTGGGATTACAGGTGCCCACCACCACGCCTGGCTAATTTTTGTATTTTCAGTAGAGACAGGGTTTCACCATGTTGGCCAGGCTGGTCTCGAACTCATGACCTCAGGTCATCAACCCTTCTTGGCCTCCCAAAGTACTAGGATTACAAGCGTGAGCCACTGTGCCTGGCCCATGTTATCCACACTTAAACTGCTGACCGTGCCTTGAGTGGTTCCACCAATAGAATCCAGTCATTCTGTTGATTGAATTAGGTCTCTTATTAGTAGAAGTGTCCCCAAAAATCTATAAATAAAAAGTTCAGGAAGGGCGCAGTGGCTTACGCCTATAATCCCAACACTTTGGGAGGCCAAAGTGGATGGATCACTTGAGGTCAGCAGTTTGAGACCAGCCTGGCCAACATGGTGAAACCTTGTCTCTACTAAAAATACAAAAATTACCTGGGCGTGGTAGTGTGTGCCTGTAATCCCAGCTACTCAGGAGGCTGAGGCAGGAGAATCACTTGAACCCAGGAAGCAGAGTTTACAGTAAGCCGAGATTGCGACACTGCACTCCAGCCTGGGCAACAAGAGCAAAACTCCATCTTAAAATAAATATATTAATTAATTAATTAATTTAAAAATTCACTTAGAGAAAACATAAAATTCAAAGAGATAGGCTGGGCGCGGTGGCTCATGCCCGTAATCCCAGCATTTTGGGAGGCCGAGGTGGGCGGATCACGAGGTCAGGAGATTGAGACCATCCTGGCTAACATGGTGAAACCCCATCTCTACTAAAAATAAAAAAAATAAGCCGGGCATGGTGGTGGGCGCCTGTAGTCCCAGCTACTCGGGAGGCTGAGGGAGAAGAATGGTGTGAATCCGGGAGGCAGAGCTTGCAGTGCGCTGAGATCATGCCACTGCACTCCTGCCTGGGTGACAGAGCAAGACTCTGTCTCAAAAAAAAAAAAAAAAAAAAAAAATTGAAGAGATAAAAGTAGTTATCATTGCCAGGTGCGGTGGCTCACACCTGTAATCCCAGCACTTTGGGAGGCCAAGGCAGGTGGATCACAACGTCAAGAGTTCGAGATCAGCCTGGCCAACATGGTGAAACCCTGTCTCTACTAAAAATACAAAAATTAGCCAGGCGTGGTGGCGGGCACCTGTAATCCCAGCTACTTGGGAGACTGAGGCAAGAGAATTGCTTGAACCTGGGAGGCAGAGGTTGCAGTGAACTGAGATCATGCCACTGCACTCCAGCCTGGGTGACACAGTGAGACTAAAAAAGTAGTTATCATTTTGGCAGATGGAATAGCTTTCTGTAGACTGGTTGAGAAGCCATCATGCCATGTTGATGATTGCCCAAAAGTTAGTAAATATAAGCAATTGTTCTATCATCCAGAGATTTCTATCTTGACAGTAGATTATTATACTTGCCCAATAAAGCCTATAAGATTCATTTGAAGAGTTGTAGTTATCTGTCCAAATTCCTGTCATAAATACAAACTATCCCAGCAGTAGATGATTTTGTAGTGTATTTGGATTACAAGACCCACACTCTTGAGTGTAGGTGAAAGATTTATCTCAGAAGTAGTAGTCGGCGGGGCCAAGCATGGTGGCTCACGCTTTTAATCCTAGCACTTTGGGAGGCTAAGGTGGGAGGATCGCTTGAGGTTGGGAGTTCAAGACCAACTTAGCGACATAGCAAGACCTAGTCTCTACAAAAATAAAATTAGCCAGGCATAGTGGCATCTGCCTCTAGTCCCAACTACTCAGGAGGATGTGGTGGGAGGATTGCTTGAGCCCAGGAATTAGAAGTTACAGTGAGCTGTGATTATTCCACCACACTTCAGCCTGGGTGACAGAGCAAGATCCTGTCTCAAAAAAAAAAAAAAAAGAAGTAGTAGTCAGAAAATAACATAGGCCCATTTTTCTGATTTTTTTTTCTTTTTTTTTGGAGACAGTCTGACTTTGTCGCCTAGGCTGGAGTGCAGTGGCGTGATCTCGGCTCAAGGCAACCTTCACCTTCTGGGTTCAAGTGATTCTCCGGCCTCTGTGTCCTAAGTAGCTGGGATTACAGGCATGTGCCACCACATCTGGCTAATTCTGACTTGTTTTTAAAAAGGAAAAACCCGGGCCAGGCGCTGTGGCGCATGCCTGTAATCCCAGGACTTTGGTAGGCTGAGGCGGGTGGATTATTTGAGGCCAGGAGTTCAAGACCAGCCTGGCCAACGTGGTGAAACCCCATCTCTACTAAAAATATAAAAATTAGCCAGGTGGTAGTGGTGAGCGCCTGTAATCTCAGCTGCTTGGGAGGCTGAGGCAAGAGAATCGCTTGAGCCTGGGAGGCAGAGGTTGCCATGAGCCGAGATGACCCCACTGCTCTCCAGTCTGGGTAAAAAAGTGAGACCTGCCTCCAAAAAATAAACAGGCCGGGCACAATGGCTCACACCTGTAATCCCAGCACTTTGGGAGGCCGAGGCGAGCGGATCATGAGGTCAGGAGATGGAGACCATCCTGGCTAACAAGGTGAAACCCCGTCTCTACTAAAAAATACAAAAAAATTAGCCGGGCATGGTGGCCGGTGCCTGTAGTCCCAGCAACTCCGGAGGCTGAGGCAGGAGAATGGCCTGAGCCCAGGGGGCGGAGCTTGCAGTGAGCCCAGATAGCGCCATTGCACTCCAGCCTGGGCAACAGAGCGAGACGCCGTCTCAAATAAATAAATAAACAAATAAAAAATAAATAAAAAAGGAAAAAATCATGATACATCTGTATTATTCTTTTTTTTTTAGACCGAGTCTCACTCTGTTACCCAGGCTGGAGTGCAGTGGTGCAATCTCGGGTCACCGCAACCTCTGCCTCCTGAGTTCAAGAGATTCTTCTGCCTCGGCCTCCCGAGTAGCTGGGACCACAGGTGCCCACCACCACGCCTGGCTAATTTTTGTGTTTTTAGTAGAGACGGGGTTTCACCATGTTGGTCAGGATGGTCCTTAACTCCTCACTTCGTGATCCTCGCGCCTCAGCCTCCCAAAGTGCTGAGATTACAGGCATGAAGCCACTTCGCCCGGCCTTCTTCTTCTTTTTCTTTTTTTTTTTTTTCCTTTGAGATGGAGTCTCACTCTGTCACCAGGCTGGAGTGCAGTGGGGTGATCTCGGCTCACTGCAATCTTCACCTCCTGGGTTCAAGCAATTCTCCTCCTGCCTCAGCCTCCCAAGTAGCTGGGACTATAGTCGCCCGCCACCACATCTGTCTGATTTTTTTATTTTTAGTAGAAACAGGGTTTCACCATGTTAGCCAGGCTGGTAGCGAACTTTTTTTCTTTTTCTTCTTTTTTGAGAGGGAGCCTTGCTCAGTCACCCAGGCTGGAGTGCAAGGCATGATCTCGGCTCACTGCCACCTCTGCCTCCTGGGTTCCAGCAATTCTCCTGCCTCAGCCTGCCGAGTAGCTGAGATTACAGGCGCCCACCACCACACCTGGCTAATTTTTGTATTTTTAGTAGAGACGGGGTTTCACCATGTTGGCCAGGCTGGTCTCAAACTCCTGACCTCAGGTGATCCACCAGCCTCAGTATTCCAAAGTGCTGGGATTACAGGCGTGAGTCACCGCGCCCAGACTGTATTTTTCTTTTATGAGAGATATGTAGATATATGAAAACACAGATTGTGAAGAATAATCAGAAAAACGACCTTCAGAAAATCAGCAACTGATTCAGGACAAATTTCGACCAATCTGTAGTAAAAATTAATGTTCCCAGTGAAGATCCTGGGGCCATATGCAATGCCAGGTATATGATTAAGTATTATAATTAGGCCAGGCAAGGTGGCTCATGCCTGTAATCCCAGCACTTTGGGAGGCCGAGGCAGGTGAATCACCTGAGGTCAGGAGTTCGAGACCAGCCTGACCAACATGGTAAAACCCCGTCTCTACTAAATATACAAAAATTAGCTAGGTGTGGTGGCATGCACCTGCATTCCCAGCTACTTGGGAGGCTGAGACAGGAGAATTGCTTGAACCTGGGAGGCAGAGGTTTCAGTGACCTGAGATTGTACCACTGCACCCCAGCCTGGGTGACAGAGTGAGACTCCATCTAAAAAAAAAATTATATTTAAGTCCAGGTGCAGTGGCTCACACCTGTAATCCCAGCACTTTCGGAGGCTGAAGTGGGCAGATCACTTGAGGTCAGGAGTTTGAGATCAGCCTGGCCAACATGGTGAAACCCCATCTGTACTAAAAATAAAAAAATTAGCTGGGTGTTTGGCACACGCTGTAGTCCCAGCTACTCGGGAGGCTGAGGCAGGAGACTCGCTTGAACCCGGGAGGGGGAGGTTGCAGTGAGCTGAAATCACGCCACTGCATTCCACTCTGGGCGACAGAGCAAGAAAAAAGAATACTTGTACAACAATGAGAGTATTCAGCTAATGAGTGACTCTTGCCCAGTTCTGTAACTTTAGAGTAACAAGCGTTGGAAGGAGAGAAGAACGGATACTGGGGAGCAATTGGCAATCTGTACGACAATACAAAACTAATGATGCATGAAAGTTAAAATGAAGTAGACATTAGGTCCACTGACAATTAGGTAATGAGTCTAAATGAATTGGAGCATCCTGTTTTACTTCATTTTTTTTTTTGTTTTGTCAAAGGAGTTTATGATCTGTGAGGATGCCCAAAGTATGTGTTGTAGGCAGTTCTGGGAAGAGTCTTGTGAGTAAAGTGACTCAGGAAACTCTGAAAATGAGGATATTAGGAATTGATGACAACACTGGTGCACAGAAAAAAAACAGGAATTTTACAATTAAAAGTTTTTATTTAGAAATCTCTCATAACAACACATTACTTAGTATAATCAATTATAATTCAGGATTTTGGTGACTTGTACCTGTGTTATTTCTTTTTTTTTGGTTTTGAGACGGAGTCTCGCTCTGTCCCAGGCTGGAGTGCAGTGGTGGTTACTCTACTACAACCTCTGCCTCCCAGGTTCAAGCGATTCTCCTACCTCACCCTCCTGAATAGCTGGGATTATAGGTGCCACCACACCCAGCTAATTTTTGTAGTTTTAGTAGAGACCATGTTGGTCAGGCTGGCCTCGAACTCCTGACCATAAATGATCTACTTGCCTTGGCTTCCCAAAGTTCTGGGATCACAGGTGTGAGCCACCACACCTGGCCTGTTATTTCTCTTTTCTTTCTTTTTTTTTGTTTTTTGTTTTTGTTTTTGTTTTTGTTTTTTTGAGACAGAGTTTTGCTCTTCTTGCCCAGGCTGGAGTGCAATGGCACGATCTTGGCTCACTGCAACCTCTGCCTTGTGGGTTCAAGCAATTCTTTTTTTTTTTTTTTTTTTTTTTTTTGAGACGGAGTCTGGCTCTGTCGCCCGGGCTGGAGTGCAGTGGCCGGATCTCAGCTCACTGCAAGCTCCGCCCCCTGGGTTTACGCCATTCTCCTGCCTCAGCCTCCCGAGTAGCTGGGACTACAGGCGCCCGCCGCCTCGCCCGGCTAGTTTTTTGTATTTTTTAGTAGAGACGGGGTTTCACTGTGTTCGCCAGGATGGTCTCGATCTCCTGACCTCGTGATCCGCCCGTCTCGGCCTCCCAAAGTGCTGGGATTACAGGCTTGAGCCACCGCGCCCGGCCGGGTTCAAGCAATTCTCCTGCCTCAGCCTCCCAAGTAGCTGGGATTACAGACGCCCACCACCATACCCAGCTCCGGCTTATTTTTGTATTTTTAGTAGAGACGGGGTTTCACCATCTTGGTCAGGCTTGTCTCGAACTCCTGACCTCAGATGATCCACGCGCCTCGGCCTCCCAAAGTGCTGGGATTACAGGCGTAAGCCACTGTGCCTGGCCTGTTATTTCCAAACTGAACCTTTCATTACTTTCTTTAGCCAAGAAACAGGCCTGCTGCATGTACAGGAGGAAGATAGCAACGTTGCACCCTAAGGGTCCAACTGGAGACACTAATATGCAGAGATGGGGCTGTGAGATGGCCCTATTGGGTTGGAATCAGAACCAGAAGTCACACAACCTTGTTCCCTATCACAGCCCCATCAGCTCAGTTTGGGGGTAGGGCAAGTATATCCTCCTT
Source organism: Papio anubis (assembly GCF_008728515.1). Lineage (NCBI taxonomy): Eukaryota > Metazoa > Chordata > Mammalia > Primates > Cercopithecidae > Papio > Papio anubis. The sequence continues at coordinate 121,508,787 of NC_044976.1, forward strand.
GGATATTCACTAACTTGAAAGTTAAAAGCAGTTTTCCTGGTTTTCATGCTGGCAGTCTTTACATGCACCAAATCTTTTCTAGCCTCCCTGAGATACCTATCTTTGGAGCTGCTCACCATCAAATTCTGGAGGTACACAGCTCTAAGCTAATGGTAGGGGCAGGAAAGACATGTAGAAGGAAATAAATACTCAAACTGCCCCCCATAGAGACTGATCTTTCCTGCTGTGTCATCTTCCATGAGGATGGACAAAGATAACTTTTGTCCCAAGATAATGTATAATGTACACTCTTATCCCTTGACTCCCACCTCGGCTCCACTTTCTGCAATAACCCTCCACGCCATTCAACCCCTACTCTCAGTGAGACTCTCACTAACCACCCCCCATCTGTTTCTTCCCCTACTAGGAAACTGAGCCCAATTACCAAGTCCTGATTCGCATCCTTATCTCTCGATGTGAGACCGACCTTCTGAGTATCAGAGCTGAGTTCAAGAAGAAATTTGGGAAGTCCCTCTACTCTTCTCTCCAGGTGAAACTTGGCTACTTCTTAGCCTGGAGCCCCAGGCCTTCACTCCTCACCTCCACCCTCACTCCCTGCACAGAGATGAGTATATTCTTGCCCCATAGAAAACCCAGTAGTCAGCCGTGGCTCACACCTGTAATCCCAGCACTTTGGGAGGCTGAGGCGGGCGGATCACGAGGTCATGAGTTCGAGACCAGCCTGACCAACATGGTGAAACTCAGTCTCTACTAAAAATACAAAAATTAGCCAGGCATAGTGGTGCACACCTGTAATCCCAGCTACTCAGGAGGCTGAGGCAGGAGAATCACTTGAACCCAAAAGGTGGAGGTTGCGGTGAGCCGAGATCGTGCCACTGCACTCCACCCTGGGCGACAGGGCGAGACTCTGTCTTAAAAAAAAAAAGAAAAGAAAACCCAGAAAAGAAAAGAAATGCAGCGCAGGACTCTGAGCTCCAGGAAGGACCCTTCCCTTCCAGATGAACTATGATGGACCAACCCAAAGGACGGGAGAGAGTACTTGGGCCATAGTAGTGGTGGATCTTTCTAACACTGAATTCCCTTGTCTGCAGGATGCAGTGAAAGGGGATTGCCAGTCAGCCCTCCTGGCCTTGTGCAGGGCTGAAGACATGTGAGACTTCCCTGCCCCACCCCACATGACATCCGAGGATCTGAGATTTCTGTGTTTGGCTGAACGTGGGAGACCAGCTGGGCCTCCAAGTAGGATAACCCCTCACTGAGCACCACATGCTGTAGCTTCTTGAGGTTGAAACTGTTTCTTTAAAATCCTTTAATTTTCCTCATCTCAAAATTATATCTGTACCTGGGTCATCCAGCTCCTTCTTGGGTGTGGGGAAATGAGTTTTCTTTGATAGTTTCTGCCTCACTCATCCCTCCTGTACCCTGGCCAGAACATCTCACTGACACTTGAATTCTTTTGGCAAACTTCACTGTTGTTTGTGTTCCCTGATTGAAGTTTGGGTGGAGCAGGACATGGACCTGGAAGAGGCGTTGGAGTTGGAGGTGCCTTTGATGTGCACTTGGCTATTCAGCAGGAATCCTGTTTTGCCTTAGAGCTACAGTAATCAACTCCCACCCTCTCTATGTCTCCCCTCACCCTCATTCTCCAGGAAACTTCAGGCAAAATAATTGAGACACAGGCACCAGAACAAGGTGAGAAATGGTCAGGGGGAGCAAAGGACCATCTGTACGAACTGGGAAGCAAGCGGAGGGTCAAACTACCCTTCCCAGCTGGGAATTCTTGGGTTAGTGGAGAGTACAACCCTCAAATGCATGTGTCCAACCAGAGATTTGGAAACCCATCTCCCATGAGAGCACTATTTCCCATAGAAAACAAAAACAAAAACAGAAACAAAAACAGTCAGGCTTTGGTTCCCCCTGCCGGCTATATTAGAAATGACAGGTAGCTGGGCGCAGTGGCTCACGCATGTAATCCCAGCACTTTGGGAGGCCAAGGCAGGCGGATCACCTGAGGTCAGGAATTCAAGACCAGCCTGACCAACACAACAAAACCCTGTCTCTACTAAAAATACAAAAATTAGCCGGGCACAGTGGGGCATGCCTGTAGTCCCAGCTGCTCAGGAGGCTGAGGCAGGAGAATTGCTTGAATCCAGGAAGTGGAGGTTGCAGTGAGCTGAGATTGCACCACTGCACTCCAGCCTGGGCAACAGAGACTCCATCTCAAAAGAAGGGGAGGGGAGGGGAGGGGAGGGGAAAAGACAAGACAGGTAACCACCTTCCTGCCTCTGACCCACCTCCCGCTTTTTGCATTCTTCAATTGGGTCAAATACTTAACCCCATTGCTTCAGGCTAAGGCAAGCAACAGATCTCAGGAAAGAAGGTTTTTTTCTTTTCCTTTCTTTTTTTTTTTTTTTTTTTTTAGACAGAGTTTTGCTCGTCGCCCAGGCTGGAGTGCAGTGGTGCGATCTTGGCTCACCACAATTTTCGCCTCCCGGGTTCAAGTGATTCTCCTGCCTCAGCCTCCCAAGTAGCTGGGATTACAGGCACCCACCACCACGCTGAGCTAATTTTTTGTATTTTTAGTAGAGATGGGGTTTCACCTTTTTGGGCAGGCTGGTCTCAAACTCCTAACCTCAGGTGATCCGCCCGCCTCAGTCTCTCAAACTGTTGAGATTACAGGCGTGAGCCACCGTGCCAGGCCAGAAGTTTTATTTCCAAACCCCACGAAGGCATTACAAATAACAGAGATAGAAACCCAAATTAAGCTCTGAAACAACTGGAGACAGGCCTGCCTAGGTGATCAGGAGCATCCAGGCAGCAGGGATGGGAAGCAGGAGAGATGCATTCCAGATAAGGACCTCACCCCAGAGCCTTAGTCTGTATGTACGTGTGACTATTCAGGGGCTGGAAGTTGAGAACCAGAAACCCACCTGGGTGGGAGGCAGAGAAGGCAGCAGCACGTGAGGTCAAGGACATTACCAAGTCTGACCCTGGCATTTGTCGCCTGTTCTGATCCCCAACAGTCCATAAATAAGTTATCCAGCGCATCTCAGGGATGGAGGCCGGGGAGCAAGCCAACTAACCATAGCCTCTGGAAGGGGCAGGCCAGCCTGGCACTGGGGCAGAGCTACAGCAGAATGCAGTCTGACTCGTGCTTCGGCCTCTGCCGACGCTCCCCAGCTGGGCGTCCAGATGTGGCTCCTCTCCCCTGTATCGAATTTAACAATCGGTCACTGAACTTCCTTGGAAGCGCACAAGAAGAGATTCTAGAAGGAGGGGTGTCAGGATTGGGACAGGGAGTAGGGAGAGGAAGATAGGAAGGGACTCCAGGGGAGAGGGACAGGCAGGGGAAGGGCCCTGAGAGAAGAAACCTTGAAGAGACCAGTGCAGGAATAATAGGTGTTCTGGACCCGGCAAAGCATGAGGTGGAAACCGGGAGTGTGGGCGCCCGGGCAGCAGCCCACCTGCGGTGACAGGGCCCGTGTCCGCGTCCACACTGGCTGCACTGCCTGCTGCTGTTGATACTCCTCTTGCTGAAGCTGCTGGGCCAGCTCCAAGTCGGTGAGCCCCAGCGCGCCTTGTGGCTGCTGCTGCTGCAGGGACAGAGCAACCAGGTAGTCCTGGGGAGAACAAGAGTTGTACAGTGGGCTGAGGCCCAGAGCTGTGGCTATTCAGGCGAGGTTTCCAAATCAGTTTTTCTGCATCCCTCAAATTCTCTAGCTCTTTCTCCCTACGGAGCAGCACACACAGCCAAATGCATTATCTGTGGTGCCAGAGAATACACACCAAGTGAGGAGACGATCTGAGGTAACCCAGAGAAAGAGGCATGGATTCACATGGCCTCTAGCGGTTAAAATGTATATGGCAAACAGCTCCCTGAGGCACATGTGCTCTCTGCACTTTTCCTAAGTGCCCTACACACCTGGTCTACCTGCAGCTGCTTTTCTGGGGAGCCACTCCCACCTTCTGCTCCAGGCCCCTTGCCCAGGGAATGACTCAGGTGAAAGTCGGAGTCACAAAAGCAGCTGTCTCCATCCACATTGTGCAGGCTCTCCCATACGACTTGCTCCTCGTGTAGAAAGCCCTGGTCAGTGACCAGTAGGTATAAGTGACTCTACAAAAAAAAGAACAGAGCTCACTGCGGGGACAGGTGATACAGAGGCAGTTTTTTTTTTTTTTTTTTTTTTTTTTGAGACAGAGTCTCGCTCTATCACCCAGGCTGGAGTGCAGTGGTGTGATCTCTGCTCACTGCAAGCTCCGCCTCCCAGGTTCACGCCATTCTCCTGTCTCAGCCTCCCGAGTAGCTGGGACTACAGGCACCCACTACCATGCCTGGCTAATTTTTTGTATTTTTTTAGTAGAGATGGGGTTTTACCATGTTAGGGAGGATGGTCTCGACCTCCTGACCTCGTGATCCGCCCTCCTCGGCCTCCCAAAGTGCTGGGATTACAGGCATGAGCCACCGCACCCAGCCCCTCAGCATGTGGACCTTTTATAAATATGTGTGGCCTTGGGGGGAAGAAAGGGATGTCTGAGTGTATGTCCAGTTGGGTGTGAGCACGGTGGTCATTCTGGCCAAGCATGGCATGCAGTCGTTGGGGCTGAGATGCCACACAAGACCCTGCTCCCCCCATTTCCCGTTGTTCTCTGGGCTTGCCTGATGGCTCTTAGGATAAATCCTTTGAGAACCAGAGACCCCTCCCTCTGCTGCTCAAATCCTAGAGAACTTTGGCAGTTTCTAACTTTTGAAGACCAGCATTGTTCAAAAATTCCACTGCCCCCTCCTAGGGGAGGATCGGACTTTCCTGTACCATCGACGGCAGGCTTATCCCTTATGGCTTGCTCTGGCCAGAAGATGTGAGCAGAAATGACATGTGTCATTTCCAAACAGAAGCTCTAAGCATGAATGCACAGTGCCCCCCTCTCTGTGTTCCCGCATATATTCCAGATAAAGGATCTTTTGTCAGCTGGGTCCCAGAGTGAAAATGGTATGGGACAGAACCATAGCCAGTTCACAGTGGACATGCACCAGGAGCAGGAAATGAACCTTTGTTGTGGTAAACCACAGGGATTTGACGGGTCACTTGCTACCACGGCTTAATCTAGCTGATCCCAGCTGGACCCATGAGAAAAAGGCACCAGGAAATGACAGCACCGCAGCCCGCCGCCCTCAAACCCGCATTACCTTATGCTTAGTCATGGTGCTAAAGTGGTTGTTTCGGAAAAAGACGCTAAGTTCATCCTCCTTAGCAGCTGCTGTCAGCTCACACAGTCCGTGGTAGGTCAGCTGGGCCGCGGTGGTCTCCAGGAACTGCTCTGCAATCAGGCCTGCCAGAGGGGACAAGTTGAGGGAAACTTGGCTTGAATTCAAGGTCCACAACAGGAAGGACCATCCAGAGAGCCCCTGTCAAAAGCCCCGGGGGTCAGTCCCACCTTCTGACGTCCCTTTCTTGAAACCTGGCTGTATTCATTCACTTAACAAATACTTATAGAGCAGCTACCTCATGCCAGGCACTGGGGATACCCCAATGAACTAAACAGAAATTCCCCAAGCTCCTTCTTGTGAAGCTTATACCTAGTGGGATGTGGTGGGAGATGACACACAATAAAAAATAAGCCTAAGTAGCCATCATTCCCTCCACATACTATCCATGAGAAGGGGAGGAATGTCACCTTCCGTCACAAGGTTGGTGTCACTGGAGTGTTTGCAGGTGATGATCTTCTCCACCAGCTGGTTGTAACTCAGTTTCCCAACTGCACGCACAGCCTCAGGACTCTGCTTGAGTAGTGGGATGGTAGGATACCAAAATAATTGGGATTTTTTTTTTTAAGGAAGGAAATGAACAAAGCTCACAAGGTCTACAACCCTATGATGAATGGTTCCTAAACACTGTTTTTTTTTTCGTCTCTCAAAAAAAAAAAAAATTTCAGGAACCATTCATCATAGGATTGCTATGTTGCTCAGACTGGCCCCGAACTCCTCCCAAGTAGCTGGGAATACAGGCATGTGCCACCAAACCCATCTGGTTCCTGAATTTTTGATGTCTAAAGAACTGACCTATTTGCATGTAGTTTGCTTGTATTTGCATGTTATCCCCAAAATTGGTTAAAATTCAAGGACTTCTGTACTGGGTCCAGTCTCCAAACCCTATTTCCCTCCCAAGCCATTCTAACCCCTAACTCCCTAACCTCTACCCCACAAAAATTTGCCTCTCTCATGTCAGCTTAAGCTGGATAAGGTCCCAGTGGGCCCTCCCACCCTCACCTGTGGATCAACAAGCCAGCCATGGTACAGAGGTATGCCTAGTAGGTCAAAGACACTGCATTCAGGTGTATACTCAAAATCAGAGACGCCTGTGAATCGCACATTGACATCCAGACCTGTGGCCAGTTTAGGCAGCACTGTTATTGCATCATCCACATTCTGGGGGTAGAAAAAAGATGATGGACATTCTGGCCTTTTCTCCCACCACTCCACTTCCACCTCCAGAAATTAAAAATTAACCTTGTTGCTTTTCTTTCGCGATTCTCTTACAAGCCACTCCATTTCTCCCTTGCCTCAACCCTTCTCTATGAACACTGTTTTTCTTTTAGAGTTTAAGTCTCATTCTTTCATCCAGGCTGGAGTGCAGTGGTGTGATCCTAGCTCACTACAGCCTCAAACTCTTGGTTTCAAGTGACCCTCCCACCTCAGCCTCCTGAGTAGCTGGGACTACAGGCACGCACCGCCATACCTGGCTAATTCTTGAAAATATTTTTTTTTTTTTGTAGAGACAGGGGTATTATTATGTTGCCCAGGCTGGCCTCGAACTCCTGGCCTCAAGTGATCCTCACGCTTTGGCCTCTCAAAGTGCTGGGATTACAGGTGTGAGCACTCGGCCAATGAACATATTTTCTAGGACAAAGATAAACTCTCCTTTGACTCCTGCAGAATAAAATCATGGTTCAAGGAAACCTCTGAAGAACAACAAAAACTTCTCTTAGTATTTCAAGATGTCCCCTTACAAACCTGCAGACCCCTATGCCCGCAGACCTTCTGCCTTACCTGCTGGAAATTAAGCCGAAGTCCCTCTGACTTCTCCTGGGGCTTGATGGACAGGAGGCAGTTTCCTACAAGACAGGGCCTCTTAGCTTACCCCACCAATTGCCTCAAAAGCTAAGTTTCCTCGGGTAATGTCACAGAACACAGATTTTCAGAGCTGGAAAAGACTTAGAGTCTAATCCGGACTCTTCATTTCTCAAAGGAAGCAACAGGCTCATAAAGGTGAAGGGCCCACCCAGGGTCAGATAACAAAGCTAAGGGCAGAATTGGTGTTACCACCCAGGACTCCTGACACCTTTGCTTTTCATTATCCAGCCTTGCAGAGAAGCCCCATAGACCCTTACCCTCCCTGCCATACCAGAACCCCCAAATGGAGATCCCTGAATAGTCTGGATTTCTGGCTGAGTGGATAGCTCTGGAACCCTTTGGGTAATTCCTCTTTAAGGCCCAGTCACTCACCAAGATGGGCCATGAGCTCATCCGATGTGATCACTTCCTTCTGCAGGGGGAGCTTCACCTGGAGGCAGAAGGGGTGATCACGTGTGTGCTTTCCCCCAAAGAGCACTAAAGGAAGAACCCATGGAAAGGCAAGGGGGAGCTCCAGTAGTAGGGTGGGGTAGGAAAAAAGGCTTGCAACTGGCACAAGGGAATGAATGTGAAATCTTGCAAGGCATGTGCATTTGCTAGGGAGTAGGAGATACAGGGGTAGGACAGATCTTCCTCTTTTTCTTTTTTTCTTTGTTTTTAGGAACATCTTATCTCATTTGCTCAAGTTGGAGAAATATGGAGAATAATCTGAAAAGTTTTGACTGGTTTGAGAATATCAGGATGATCAAGGAAGTAGGTCAGGGAAGAGTACTCCCTGATATTTTTTGCACCCCTAACTGGGTGTTCTCTTACCTTCCACTGAAGAAAGAGGATATTCATGATGGCAAGGAGAGGGCAAGGGCCATTACTGCTCTGGGTGATGATAGGTGTCCGTTCTCCTTTCCAAGGGATCCACTTGACACAGTAGAAATCTGGCTCAGGCTGTTGGGTCCTGGGGGACTGAGGAAGCTCCTGGGGCATGGAGCATGCCCTCATTGTCTCTACTTCAGGCAGTGTCCCAAGGGTTGGCCCCAGTGGAGCTGAGCTAGCTTCAGGCAGAGGGGACTCAAGGTTGTCCCCACACTGGCCACGCAGCAAAGCTTGGCCCCGTTCTCCAGCCTCCCCATCAGCATCTCTTGCATCTGCGTTCTGAGGGTGCTCATGTGGGCCTGCCAGAAGCTCATGGTTTTCAGGGATGACTGCTTCTGCAGTCCCGGCCTTACCAGGGGTCGGATCCTCAGGCTGATGGTGTTCCATAGTCAAAAGGGACTCAGCTGAGGGGCACTGTAGGTGTTTACTGACCTCAGGGACTTGCCTAAGCCAGGCTTGGGATGCAAAAGAGGGACCTGTTCAATAAGAAGAAAATCAGTGGGCTGGAAAGCAAACTAACCCAGATAAGTCTTGGAAAAGGAATGTAGTGTAGAAGGCTGGTTAGTGTTTGTGCAGTCACTCCTGGCTAGGGGCAGTATATGTGTAAACAGAAGGGTCCTGTGCTAAGCTCTTTCCACCTCTAACTTGCTGTGACCAGATGAGACCAAGAGGGCACAGGGCGGAGGGAAGACTGGTGGGATTGAAGACATGGGTGGAGTCAGCTTCCCTGAAACAGATCGTGACAGGGAAGGAAGAAAAGACAGAGAAAGGGAGAGCACAAAGGAGAAAGAAGGAAAAGAGGTGGAGAAAGAAATGTTAAATCTACGCTAATGATTATTAATATGATGATCTTTAGCTTACTCTAATAGGCATCACATCAGTAACTGCCTCATAGCCATATTCCCTCACAGGGATAATTCCTCTGCCCTACCCCACACCCTGCCCCTTCACACAACATACTAAGCATACACAGGCTGCTTGTATTTTTAGGGATACCTTCTCTCTGCCTCACCCAAGGATAAAAAGATTAACAGTCACATAGTGCTTGGGGTGAAGAATGGAGGAGGCACAGAGTCAGTGTCATGCCCCTAAAGGCGAAATGCTGGTGAGGAAGGGGAAGTCTTCCTCCTCAAAGGGCTCTTCCGAACCATACGCAATACGAGACCACAGTATAAAGGCCTTGGGAGGGGTTTCCTGTAAGCTGGGAGGGGAAATGTAGGTAGGGGGTGACTGGAATCAGAGACTGCTTTTAATAAGTGACTTCAGATTAGGGGCACAAAAAGCACTCCCCACAAGTTCTTCCAGTAAGCTTCTCTTTAAAAAAAAAATTAATAAAGATATTCACATTTATTTTAATTAAATTGAGACAGGGTCTTGCTTTGTTGCCCAGGCTGGTCTCAACTCCTGGGGCCCCAAGTAATCCGCCCTCCTCAGCCTGTCAAAGGACTGGGATTATAGGCATGAGCCACGGTGCCTGGACCCAGTAAGCATCTCTTGACAGCTAGAGTTGAGACAGCAACTTTTCCTCAGTTCATTTTTTTTTTCTTCCAGAAACTGCCTAAACCCAGAGGTACTCTCTTGCCTGCTATTTCTATGAAATATGAAAATGCTGATTATTAATTTACTTAACAATACTCCCTCTACATTCACCTACCTGAAGTTTTATGTCTATTCCCATCCAAGTGGTTTTATTTATTTATCTTTATTTTTTTGAGACGGAGTTTTGCTCTTGTTGCCCAGGCTGGAGTGCAGTGGCGCAATCTCAGCTCACCGCAACCTCTGCCTCCTGGGTGCAAGTGATTCTCCTGCCTCAGCCTCCCGAGTAGCTGGGATTACAGGCATGCACCACCATGTCCGGCTAATTTTGTATTTTTTAGTAGAGACGGGTTTTCTCCATGTTCGTCAGGCTGGTCTCAAACTTCCGACCTCAGGTGATCCTCCCACCTCGGCCTCCCAAAGTGCTGGGATTACAGGCATGAGCCACCGCACCCAATCCTATCCAGGTCGTTTTAGATGTGAACACTGGACCTGTTTAACCTGCTCTCTATCAGCACTAGAGGCACACTGAGGCAAGTACAGATAGACATTTAACTAATGCTGTGGGTATAAATAATAAAAAACCACAAATCCTGCCCTTTGGAAAACATCTCCCTTTAATCTCCTTGCTCCCCTCCCACTCTTTATCAAGGAGAGAAACAGGGAGAAATTAAACTAGTTAGGGACCAGGCGCGGTGGCTCACACCTGTAATCCCAGCATTTTGGGAGGCTGAGGCGGGCAAATTACTTGAGATCAGGAGATCGAGACCATCCTGGCCAACATGGCGAAACCCTCTCTGTATTGAAAATACAAAAATTAGCCAGGTGTGTTGGCGCTTGCCTGTGTCCCAGCTGCTCAGGAGGCTTAGGTGGGAGAATTGCTTGAACCCAGGAGGCGGAGGTTGCAGTGAGCTGAGATTGTGACACTGCACTACAGCCTGGACGACAGAGCGAAACTCCATCTCAAAAATAAAATAAAACAAAATAAAATAAATTATACTAGTTAGAAATCTTGTCTTTTCCCCGTCCTCCTCCCAACCTGAGACTGCTTCCTTCTTGTAAACCTACATGAATTTGGGGCTAGGGGAAGGCCTGGGAGATGAGGTTGAGGAACATTAAAGTTACTGAAATAGAATAAGCCTAGTCACTCAAATTGATTATCCTCTTGATTCACGTATGTTTATGCTAGCTGCATATCATTTACTTGTTGTTAATTTAGAATCAGAGTAGCAAAAACTGCCTGCAGGCCTTACACTTGTTTTCTCTCTCTTTCTCTCTCTCCTTTTCTTCTCCCCTTAAATGACACTTAGGGTGAACCTCAAAGCAGATGCCAGAGCCTGGAAAAGTAAAAAAGCTTGAAGAAAAGCAGGCCTCGGCTGGGCACAGTGGCTCACACCTGTATCCCAGCACTTTGGGAGGCCAAGGCGGGTGGATCACCTGAGGTCAGGAGTTCAAGACCAGCCTGGCTAACATGGTGAAACCCCGTCTCCACTAAAACTACAAAAATTAGCCAGGCGTGGTGGCGGGTGCCTGTAATCCCAGCTACTCAGGAGGCTGAGACAGGAGAATTGCTTGAACCCCGGAGGTGGAGATGGCAGTAAGCCAAGATTGTGCCACTGCACTCCAGCCTGCGTGACAAGAGTTAGACTCTGTCTCAGAAAAAAAAAGAAAAAAGAAAAGCAGGCCTCAGTTTTTATATTTTCTGTCCAGTGCCAGAAATGATCAATGATGAAGTGGGGTTGGGCAGCTAGCTGGCTGGAGAGGTGAGCCAAAGGAACCCAGGAACACCTGAGGGAGTGGGGTCTCAGAGGAACTGGGCAGAGCTAAATGGGCTAAGTCTTAAGAGGCAGGGGCAGGAAATGTAATGGAAGGTTTCTACTCTACGAGGTCCAATCCTGCTGGGGAGGGCATGGAGTATCTCAGAGTAGGGAAGAATGAGAGAGAGGATAGTCAGACAAATCAAAGTTTCATTCTCCTCCTCCTCTTTCTCAGCTCCTCAAGTCCTACACTTCTTCTCCAGCTGGAATTATGGTGGTGGGTGAGGGAATTAAAATAACCCTGGCTCCTCCCTAATCAATAGCAGTACAGAGTCAAAAGTTGGAAGAAGCATGTAAAACAGGTATGTAACTTCAAGAAGACACTCTTCCTCTCCGTAGGAACAATTCCCTTACTGTCCCACACCAATCTCTTTCTCAGTCTGACCTACGTCTTCATGCAATCAATAGTTTAGATTTTCATCTCAGAATATGTCAACCATGGCCACAGTGCCCTGTCTACTTGCTCATAAGGAGAGGGGGAGGGTTTTGTGCTTTCATTAAAAGGAGGAGGACCAAGCAGCATCCCCTTTACATATCTCTCCTGACTTAGCTCCTCTAAGCAATCCAGACTTGTAGACCAAAGGTGGAAGGACAGCAGGTGTCAGCTCCCCAGAGCTGGAGAGGAAATGGAGAGGGGTGGGAGAATAAGTGAAGAAGATGATTAAAATAAAGTTTTTACCTTAAAGAAGTGGGTGCTGTTCCAAGATTGAGAAGGAGGGTTCAGCTGTGGCAATGCAATGGGGAAGATAGGTGCAATGAGGGGGTCTGCCAGTGTCAGCTGCCTTCCAGCTGTCAACGCCTGAGCTTATACAGGTTTACACAGCTTTGCGAGCGACGGTACAGGCTTGGTTGTGGCCACTTCCGGACTCACGCCCAGTACTGGGGGCACTGGAGAGGGTGAAGGCAGGCAGGGGCGGAGCCCAGGTGCTCCAGGTCACTCAGAGAGTCTTCAGGATTCCTGAGTCGCCGAGTCTAGGGCATGCGCTCCAGGCCCTGACTACAAGCTGGTTTTCAAAGGAAGTTTGTGGTTTTTCTTTTCTTCTCTCTCTCTCTTTTTTGTTCTCATCGGGACGAAGAAAAATTAGGCAAGGACAAGCTCCCTGGAGGAGGAGGGGCCTGCCCAGCGCTGGTGGATTTCCATCAGGGCTTTCTGACCCGGTCAGCAGCTTTGTGATCAGCAGAGAGGGAGCAAGAAACAGGAGAGAAAAACAACAGACCCTTTCTCTTCCCTCCGCCTGCCTCTGGAAGGGACGGAGCGCTTGTGCCTCTCTGGTGAGAATAGGGAAGAGCAAGTGCCCTTGCTGAGTGGGGAGGAGCAGGGCTGGACAGAAGCAGCTTGTTGGATCTGGGCTGTCTCTCTGGGTATGGCAGTCCTTTGCTCTCGATCCATAGAGGCAGGACCAAAGAGCACGATATTTGCATATATTACTCAGTTAATGTTAAAAACAAACAAACAAACCCAGCTCTTTTCCCTCTGGAGCCCTCCATAGAGGTCCTTTCCAAGTCCTTGCTGTATCATTTTTAAGTCTAGAAATGAAACTGGTTGGGTTGTGCACCTGGTAGAGTGCAGAGGGTGTGGAAGAAGCCCCAGGCTCTGGGCGCGATGGCTGACACCTGTAATCCCAGCACTTTGGGAAGCTGAGGCGGGCAAATCACAAGGTCAAGAGATTAAGACCAACCTGGCCAACATAGTGAAACCCCATCTCTACTAAAAATACAAAAATTAGCAGGGTGTGGTGGCACGCACCTGTAGCCCCAGCTACTCGGGAGGCTGAGGCAAGAGAATCACTTGAACCCGGGAGGCAGAGGTTGCAGTGAGCCAACATCCTGCCACTGCACTCCAGTCTGATGACAGAGCAAGACTCCGTTTGAAGAAGAAGAGGAAGAAGAAAAAAGAACTGGCAGAGCAGGCAGGCGATCCAACACCCCTGTGCTCTGGATCTTGGTTCCACCACAGGCCTCTCATCAGTCACCTCCTCTCGATTTACAGCTGGGGAAGCAGGAAAAGCTAGTGTGAGGCTGATGGTAGGAAATAAAGCGATAGATAAATAAATGAGGGAATTTTTGATGATGAGTGTCCATTTATTTACAGTACTTGCACTACCCTGCGGCTGCAAAGTGGCAGTTAAGGGAGGCTGGAACCTAACTCTACATTCTGAAGGGTTCCCTAAAACTCTATGTACAGAGCCGCCACAGGATGAAACTTCAAGCAACTCTAAAGGCTGAAAGAGCAGTTGGAACAATTAGGGTGGCAGAGAGCAAAAAGTCAAGGTTACAACCGTCCAAGAAAGGAAGGAGAAGATATTTGCGGAGGCTGTAGGAAAAAAACAGGCTACAGAGTTGCAAAGGGAGAAGCAGCAGGAGTTGGCAGGAGACTGTAGGTGTTAGGTAAACAAGAGGGGTCAAAGATTATTCTAATGTTCTCCTAACATGAACAACCACAAAACTGGTGGCGATTGAATCAGTTTGGTAAAAGGCAGAATTTCGGGAAAGAAGATCTGTTTTGCCAAGTGTCATTTAAAATGTCAACCGGATGCTCGGTGTGATATATGGAAAGATGTTATACTTAGCCTGATCTGAGAGGGAAAGTTCAGATGCCACAATAATGGGTTACTGTGACACATACACATTTGTTTACCAAACAACGGATCCCTCAGAAAACGCTCCTTCCCTCGGTAGCTAGGGACATTGCGGAGCCGCAGGACTACGTTTCCCACGTCGCCCCACGCCACACCTCCTTGGCCTCTCCGGAAAGACGTCCCAGGAGCCTCTGGGCGTAGAGCCCCGCCTCCGCCGCTGGGGGAGGGGCGACGCCAAGCTCGGGAGCACCCGGTTACGCACTTCCTCCCGGGGTCGGAGGCCGATTCGCCGTGTGGCGGGTTCGAGTCCCGCCTCCTGACTCTGGCCTCTCGCCCCTGAGTCCCGGGCGGGGTGCATTCGCCGGGGAAACCTGTCCTCGACCACGGGCACCTCTCCTCGACCAGGGGCGACGGCGTACTTTGGGCTTCATCATGGAGGACTACCTGCAGGATTGTCGAGCTGCTCTACAGGTAACCGATCCCTGTATGTGACTGTAAGGAATGGAGCACGGGGTCCAGGAAGGACGAAGACGTGGGATCTGGGGAGCCTCGACGGTCCGTGTGGAGGGAACACTTGAGTTGTGGGGAGGGGGGTTGGGGCCTGATCAGGTTTGGGGCATGAGGAGCGAGGAGCGAGAAGCGAGCTTAGGAGCGTGAGAATGCTGCTTGCTTAGTCTCCCGGTTTTTGGCTCCCCGCCTTTGGGGTCCGCCCGAGAGCTGGGAGAAGTCTTGGGTCTGAATCCTGCATTTGAGCCTCTGCTTGCTGTCATCTCGGTCAGTTCCGTCAAAAGGACCAGGACTGTGCGACCGCCAGCCGAGCCCCGCGAGGTGTGTTTATTCTTTTCTCCCCGCCCCTCTTTGAGTTCTCCGCTCCCAAGGCCTCGCTTGGCCCACTGGCCTCCAGGTGAACCTCGCGGGTGTGGAGGGAACCGGTGCTCACGGCTTTATTTCCTCTGAATGGCGGTTTCTGTCTGGCGGGCTGAACTCATTTCTAAGTTAGAAGTAGTCACGGTATTTTACTTTAAGTCAGTGTTTTTAAACCAAACATACATAATCCATCAGGCATATTTGTTGACCCACAACCAGCATTCCTTTGCCTCCAGGTTTCTCCTTTGGCCTTAAGCACACACATTACATAAAAATTCTCCACTTGGAAGGGATAAGCACAAAGTGTGTTTAGAATCAAAACCATAAATATGACTACTGAATGCTTTGTGGCTTATTTTTGGTGCTCTCTGAGCCAGTTGGACTCACCCAGCCATGCTGAGCCGTCATGAGGCATTAGGCTGTTATCCCCAGTTAGCAGCAAAAAGCTAACCAGAGACAGACTCCAGGAGGTCACCCGGCCCCTCTACTTTGAGTTATATTGCCCTGAAGAAACCTAGACAGATGGCTTGCTGAGCTTTCCTTTTTAGATATCGGAAACTCAACAAATTCCCCTGGGGGACAGATTCTGTTCTTTAACAAATCCTGAAAGTCACTTAATTCCTGCTGCAGACTCAGCTGCTGGAATAAATGAATTGTCTTCATACTGAATTGGGGAGAAGGTCCATTTTAACACCAATTACATAGACATTTTCCTTGTGAAAAACAAATTTGGGGAGTTACTTCAATGCATAAGGCCATTTGGAACCAATCCCTTTTTGTTACGTCTGATTCCACCACAGGACTAATGTAGAGTTTTGGGGGCACCATTCTAAGTGCTAAACAGTTGGATTCCCCCCCCTCCCAGTAACCCAAATGACTGGTCTCTTCCACCATGTGGTAAAGTGCCCTTGGACCTGAAACCTCACTAAATAATATTTCTTTTTTTTTTTTTTTTTTTTTGAGACGGAGTCTCGCTCTGTCGCCCAGGCTGGAGTGCAGTGGCCGGATCTCAGCTCACTGCAAGCTCCGCCTCCCGGGTTTACGCCATTCTCCTGCCTCAGCCTCCCGAGTAGCTGGGACTACAGGCGCCCGCCACCTCGCCCGGCTGGTTTTTTGTACTTTTTAGTAGAGACGGGGTTTCACCGGGTTAGCCAGGATGGTCTCGATCTCCTGACCTCGTGATCCGCCCGTCTCGGCCTCCCAAAGTGCTGGGATTACAGGCTTGAGCCACCGCGCCCGGCCGCAATAATATTTCTTTGCATGCATCTATTCTCCAACATATATCCTCCAGAGCCTCCCCCCACCCCCAGGTTAGCAGTATGTTCTCTATTTTTATTTTGTATTTGTTTATTTATTTTGAGCCAGGGTCTCACTCTGTTGCCCTGGCTGGAGTGCAATGGTGTGATCACCTCCCCGGCTCAAGTGATCCTCCCCCCGGCTCAAGTGATCCTCCCACCTCAGCCTCCCGAAAAAGCTGCGACTATAGGCAGTGCCACCATGCAGGGCTAATTTTTTGTATTTTTGTAGAGACAGGGTCTTGCCATGCTGCCCAATCTGGTCTCGAACTCCTGGACTCAAACAATCCCTCTGGCTTGGCTTCCCAAAGTGCTGGAATTATAGGTGTGAGCCACTGTACCCAGCCCTAATAGTATATTCTCTACAGCAATATGAAGCTGGAAAAATACTTGATTTTTCCAATATTGCTGGAATCCTGACCTTTCTCTACCTGCATTCATCCCCAAGGAGCAAGATCTAGCTCTTCCTTTCAAACTTGTGAACTTGTGAAAGTTGAGATTGTGTCTTAGAGCTTTCATCATCACATAGCCTCTCCAGGGCCTGGAGAAATGAGAAAATTAGACTCTAGGAAGGTTAACAGGTGAACTGATGGCAAGACATACTGGTAGATGCCAACAATTTAGATTGCTTTAATTTTTTTTTTTTTTTTTTTTTTTTGAGATGAACTCTCACTGTCGCCCAGGCTGGAGTACAGTGGTGCAATCTCGGCTCACTGCAACCTCCACTTCCTGAATTCAAGCGATTCTTCTGCCTCAGCCTCCTGAGTAGCTGGGATTACAAGCTTGCACTACCATGCCTGGATAATTTTTGTATTTTTAGTAGAGACAGGGTTTCACCATGTTGGCCAGGCTGGTCTCGAACTCCTGACCTCAAGTGATCTGCCTGCCTTGGTCTCCCAAAGTGCTGGGATTACAGGCATGAGCCACCACATCCAGCCTAGATTGCTTTAAATTATAGAAGTAGTAAATGTGTACTTCATGAACAAATTTAAATACCAAAGGGATATGGAATGAAAAAGATAAAGATCGTTTTTCTTCTCTCCTCTCCATCCAGTTCTCCAGAGGACACCCTGTTAAGTTTCTTGTGTAAAGAGAGAGAGATGATTTAGACAGATACATTCTTAAGTTTGAATGTTCCTGTTAAACTACAGTTTAATTATAACTTTCAGAAAATCATGAATGCTCTTCTTTGCACAGAATAAAGACAGCTGGTAATCCAGCCAAGTCTCCCGTTGCTACTGTATTTTTAGTATTTGATACCAGAGAAATTTTCTACAGCCTCTGCCACAGAGACAATAGGATGTTCCATTAAAAAAAAATCTTATTTAACCAAATGTCCTATTTATGGTGACTCATCTTTCACTTCTAGGGGGGAGAAATCTTTGCTTCAGGCTGGGGCTGCATTGCATTTTAGGTGTTCATCCTGGAGCCTTTGGACAATGTACTGTGTGCAGTTCTCAGGCATGAGGCAGGAATCAGGAGCTGGCTCTCCTTAGAAATTTGTAGTCGTGGCCGGGCGCGGTGGCTCAAGCCTGTAATCTCAGCACTTTGGGAGGCCAAGACGGGCGGATCACGAGGTCAGGAGATCGAGACCGTCCTGGCTAACACGGTGAAACCCCGTCTCTACTAAAGAATAATAAAAAAAAAAAACCAGCTGGGTGAGATGTCGGGCGTCTGTAGTCCCAGCTACTCGGGAGGCTGAGGCAGGAGAATGGCGTGAACCCCGGAGGTGGAGCTTGCAGTGAGCCGAGATCCGGCCACTGCACTCCAGCCTGGGTGACAGAGCGAGACTCCGTCTCAAAAAAAAAAAAAGAAATTTGTAGTCCTGGCATCAGTATTGTTCCTATTTTCTCTGCTGAGAGGGTTTGTCTCTCTCTGGCTTTCTGTCTCGTTTATTTTTCTCCCCCATTAACTCTTCTGAAGAGTAGTTATCATACCATATTCAGCTTTAGAAGGGAAGTGGTTTACTTTGTCAGGCCTAGAACCCCCTCCCTGCCCCCTCCTCTTGAGGCCACAAAGAACATTTCAGGATAAGAGAGTCTTTTCAACTAGTGAGTGTTTATTCATTTATTTATTTTCATTTAATTTTTTTTTTTTTTGAGACGAAGTCTCACTCTGTCGCCAGGCTGGAGTGCAGTTGCATGAAGCTCTCTGCAACCTCCGCCTCCCAGGTTCAAGTGATTTTCCTGCCTCAGCCTCCCGAGTAGCTGGGACTATAGGCATGTGCCACCATGCCCAGCTAATTTTTGTATTTTTAGTAGAAACGGGGTTTCACCATGTTGGCCAGGACGGTCTCAATCTCTTGACTTCATGGTCTGCCTGCCTCATCCTCCCAAAGTGCTGGGATTACAGGCGTGAGCCGCCGCGCCTGGCCAACTAGTAGGTCTTTAAAAAAAGAAAAGAAAAGAAAAGAAAGTTTGTATTTATTTACTTGTGGCCCTCAGATGGTATTTCTTCCATTGGCAGCTTAGATTTCCTCATGCTGCTAAGTATAGCTGTATTTTCCCTGACTCTTTCTCTGATGGTCAGAAAACAGGTTGTTTGGCTTGTGCTTTCAGCTGGTGGAGGATGGGCTTGGAATTAAGGGTTACACATGTTTTTTCCTAAATAAAGAAGAGAATGATGTCTTATAAGTTTGGCAGCCCCTCACCCGGTTTGCCCAGGGCAGTCTTGGTTTTCCCCTGTGTAATCATTAATAGCACCCCTTTTCATTCTCATAAGTGTACCAGTTTGAACAATAAAGTATATAGTCACCCATCACATAAGCCATGTTAAGGATCAGGGATACATGACCATGAAAAGATAGGGAGCTCCTTAAGATAGAAGTTAAGGTCTGTCTCAGAGCCACAAGTGCTAGAAGCTGGAGGTTTAGAGGAAGAGGATTGCTCTGGACTGGGTGTTCAGGAAGGCTTCACAGAGAAAGACATTAGGTAGACTTGAACAATGGGGAGAAGTAAAGAAAGAAGATGGGAAGGATCACATTTTACTATTTATAGCATAGGCACTTATGGTAGTATCTCATTTAATCCTCCTAACAACGTCATGAAATTGGTTACGATATTATTCTCATTTTTTGTTTGTTTTTTTGAGATGGAGTCTCACACTGTTACCCAGTCTAGAGTGCAATGGTGTGATCTCAGCTCACTGCAGCCTCCACTTCCCGGGTTCAAGCAATTCTCCCTGCCTCAGCCTCTGGAGTAGCTGAGATTACAGGCACCTGCCACCACGTCCGGCTAATTTTTGTGTGTTTTAGTTTCACCATGTTTGCCAGGCTGGTCTCGAACCCCTGACCTGAGGTGATCCGCCCACCTCGACCTCCCAAAGTGCTGGGATTATAGGTGTGAACCACGACACCTGGCCTATTCTCATTTTTATATGAGGAAAATGAGGCTTCGAGGGTCCAAAGTCCTGCAACAAGTAAGAAGCAGAGCTGGGATTCAACCCCAAAGTCTGTGATCTTTTCAATTAGTAGTTCTGCATTCAAACAGAGAACGAATAGTGCAAACGGCAGAGCTGGGAATGTGCACATCATGGTTTGCGGGTGGTGAATAGTCCAGTCAGGCCGGGGTGACAGTGGGTGTTGACAGGGGAGAGGAATGCTGCTGCCTCCCTTGGTCACCCCAGTTCCAAGATTTGCTGCAAGTCCCAAAGTATTCCTTTTGTATTCATTCCTTCTGGTTGCTGTCTGGGTTTGGCTGAGTGCAAGGGGTTCATTGTTCACCTTCCTCTGGAGATAGTTTCTCCTGACTTCAGAGCCATGCCGTTGTATTTGGTCCCTACTTTGTGCTTTTCTGCTTAGCGTTCTCTTCATGGTGAGGATCTAAATAAGCCTGAATCAGCCGCTGCTTGCAGTGAAGCAACACTTATGTAAATGAGTGTGGAAAGGTTCTCCAGCGTCTCTTTGGACCCAGCAGTAGATCTCTCCTGCTTGCTCTGCCTTTTCTCCGCTGCTCTTATGTTTTTCCTCCAGAGTCACGGCCATATGCCTCATGTTTATATAGTTTCTCTCTAGAGAACACTCGCTCCCCCTAACTGCTTCAGTGAGCAAGTTATTTCTGCAGACTCTTATCTCAAGTGCTTTCCTGTCACTTTGGTCCATAGCCATCTGGGCAGTTCTTGGTCTCCAGGAAACAGAGGTCTCTGGTATCAGGAGGAGGAATTACAAGTCAGAGAAGTTACTATGGGACCTGGGCTATTGGGTAGAATTCTCTTATTGCTTTGGAAAAAAGTAAAGCCCCTACCCCAGTGCTGTTCAGTGTGAATGGGCCTTTGCTTCCACACTCTTGAAGTAGACTTAGAGAAACAGGCATGGGGAGGACCTCAGGGGAAACTTCCTTAGGGGCCCTTTGGGCCGAACCCGGACAGATAACCTCTGTCTTCTGTATTTCTCTCCAGGGATGGGAGTAGGAGATGGGGAAGAGGGTGGTTTAAAAACAAAAACCTATCTTGTAACTGGAGGGGGCAATTGATACCACCAGAAGTCTTCTCAATTTGCCCTTTCTGAGCTGTGGCTTTCCAGTGGGGGAAGAGAAGGAGTGATAGCCTGTATAGGGAAGATGATTCTAGGTTTCCCTAGATTCCCTTTTTTTCCTAAAGTTACATTAGTTGATAACTGTTCTTTGCTATGTATTACTCCTCTGAACCTTCCCACTTTGCTAAACTCTTGTGTCTAGCAAATCTTCCCTGACCGACGAAGTCAGAGTATATGGATTTTCACTTTCTTGTAACCCAGTAGTTCTCAACTGGGGGCAGTTTTGCTCCCCAGGGAACATTCAGCAAGTCTGGAGACATTTTTGTTTGTCACGACTTAGGGTGCTACTGGCATCCATGTGGGTAGAGGCTAGGGATCCTGCCAAATATCCTATAATGCACAGGACAGCCTCCACAAAAAAAAGAATTATCCGGCTGGGCGTGGTGGCTCATGCCTGTAATCCAGTCATTTTGGGAGGTCGAGGTGGCTGTGTCACTTGAGCCCAGGAGTTCGAGACCAGCATGGGCAACATGGTAAAACCCCATCTCTACAAAAAATGCAAAAATTTGGCTGGGCACAGTGGCTCACGCTTGTAATCCCAACACTTGGGGAAGCTGAGGTGGGCGGATCACCTGAGTTCAAGACCAGCCTGGCCAACATGGTGAAACCCTGTCTCTACTAAAAAATACAAAAATTAGGCCGGGCGTGGTGGCTCAAGCCTGTAATCCCAGCACTTTGGGAGGCCGAGACGGGCGGATCACAAGGTCAGGAGATCGAGATCATCCTGGCTGACACGGTGAAACCCCGTCTCTACTAAAAAAATACAAAAAATTAGCCGGGCGACGTGGCGGGCGCCTGTAGTCCCAGCTACTCAGGAGGCTGAGGCAGGAGAATGGCGTAAACCTGGGAGGCGGAGCTTGCAGTGAGCTGAGATCCGGCCACTGCACTCCAGCCTGGGCGGCAGAGCCAGACTCCGTCTCAAAAAAAAATAAAAAATAATAAAAAAAAATTAAAAAAAAAATACAAAAATTAACTGGATGTGGTGGCGCACGCCTGTAGTCTACTACAGCTACTCGGGAGGCTGAAGGGGGAGAATCACTTGAACCCAGGAGGCAGAGGTTGCAGTGAGCCCAGATTGCGCCACTGCACTCCAGCCTGGGCGACAGAGTGAGACTCCATCTCAAAGAAAAAAAAAAAAAGGGCTGGGTGCGGTGGCTCACACCTGTAATCCCAACACTTTGGGAGTCTGAGGCGGGTGGATCACGAGGTCAGGAGTTCAAGACCAGCCTGACCAACATGGTGAAACCCCGTCTCTACTAAAAATACAAAAATTAGCCAAGCATGGTAGCACGTGCCTATAATCCCAGCTACTCAGGAGGCTGAGGCAGGAGAATCTCTTGAACCCAGGAGGTGGAGGTTACAGTGAGCCAAGATCACGCCACTGTACTACAGTCTGGGCGACAGAATGAGACTCTGTCTCAAAAAAAAAAAAAAAAAAATTAGTCGGGCGTGGTGGCGGGTGCCTGTAGTCCCAGCTACTCAGGAGGCTGAGGTGGGAGGATCACCTGAGTCTGGGAGGTGGAGTCTGCAGTGAGCCATGGTTGTGCCATGCACTCCAGCCTGGGTTACAGAGTGAGACCCTGCCTCGAAAAGTAAAAGTTACAAAAATGAAAAAGAAGTATCTAGTCCAAAATACCAGTCATGCTGAAGTTGAGAAACCCTGCTATATTTAGTGTGTCTCATTTTGTCTGTTTCATCCCATCTTCTCTCAAAACCAGGCTGAGATAGAAGTTCAAAAGTAAACTGATGGGCTGGGCACGGTGGCTCACACCAACACTTTGGGAGGCCAAGATGGGCGGATCACTGAAGGTCAGGAGTTCAAGACCAGCCTGGCCAACATGGCAAAACCCCATCTCTACCAAAAATACAAAAATAAGCCGGGCATCATGGCGCATGCCTATAGTCCCAGCTACTCAGGAGGCTGGTGCAGGAGAATCACTTGAACCCAGGAGGTAGAGGTTGCCGTGAGCCAAGATAGCACCACTGCCCTCCAGCCTGGGCAACAAAGTAAGACCCTGTCTCAAAAAAAAAAAGTAAGCTGGTAAGAGAGAAGTATTGTGCCCTATGCTGGGCCATAGGCTTTCTGGTCTCATTCCACCCAGCAGAAAGCTTATACCTGGAATGAAATGACATAAGTACCTGCCTCATCGGGTTAAGGATTAAATGATTGATTAATGCATGAAAAAATATGAGAATAATGCCTGGCACATTCAATAAATGCTTAAAAACAAAACAAAACCCAAGACCCTGTCACCCTGATTTTGGGCACTCTAGTTTTAGTATGTTTTATTTTATTTATTTATTTGAGACGGAGTTTCGCTCTTGTTGCCCAGGCTGGAGTACAAAAGGCACGATCTTGGCTCACTGCAACCTCCGTCTCCCGGGTTGAAGCAATTCTCCTGAGTAGCTAGGATTACAGGCGCATACCACCACCCCTGGCTAATTTTTGTATTTTTAGTAGAGATGGGGTTTCATCATATTGGGCAGGCGGGTCTCAAACTCCTAACCTCAGATGATCCGCCCTCCTCGGCCTCTCAAAGTGCTGGGATTACAGGCGCCAGCCACCATGCCCGGCCTTGGACTAAATCTTACTTTTAACCTTTATTCTCAAAGCCTCTTCACCTGTTCTCATGATTTAGAAGTGTAAGCATCTGGCCGGGCGCGCTGGCTCACACCTGTAATCCCAACACTTTGGGAGGCTGAGGCGGGCAGATCATCTGAGGTCGGGAGTTGGAGACCAGCCTGACCAACATGGAGAAATCCCGTCTCTACTAAAAATACAAAATTAGCTGGGTGTGGTAGCGCATTCCTGTAATCCCAGCTACTCGTGAGGCTGAGGCACGAGAACCTGGGAGGCAGAGGTTGCAGTGAGCCGAGATCGCACCATTGCGCTTCAGCCTGGGCAATGAGCAAAACTCTGTCTCAAAAAAGAAGTGTAAGCATTCTTTTCCCTATTATGAAAGTGGGAAGAAATAGTCAACCAGGGTTGATATGCCCAAGAGCATGCCTTGAATATATCAGCTACCCCAAATCCCCTTTTTTGACTATTTGAGTGCCCAAAGAAGATAAGAAATCAGAAGTTTATTTACTGCTTTGTAAGTTAACATTCAAGGAGATAGGAGGAAAGAACACTTTTCTACAAACTGGATATATGTAGAATGCTATAAGCTTAGCTGAAACACTTATGCCATCTATGGAATGAGGACCTACCTCCTCTGTGAAGATCAATGAGAGGAAGTGTGTGAAGCCCTATATGAGTATAAGGTAAATGGAGAGGCCAGGCACAGTGGCTCATACCTGTTATCCCAGCACTTTGGGAGGCCGAGGCGGGTGGATCTCTTGAGCCCAGGAATTTGAGACCAGTCTGTGCAACATGGCAAAATCCCATCTCTACAAAAAATACAAAAAATTAGCCGGGCATGGTGGTGCTTTCCTGTAGTTCCAGCTATGCAGGAGGATCGATTGAGTCTAGCAGGAGGTTGAGGCTGCAGTGAGCTGTGATCACGCTACTGCATTCTAGCCTGGGCGACAGAGTGAGACCTGTCTCAAAAATATATATAGATGTTAAAAAAAAAAAAAAAAAAAAGGTAAGTGGAAATGGATAGAGATACTTTTGTTAGTTTCCCATTTTCCTTCTTCTCCAGGAGTCCCGACCTCTACATGTTGTGCTGGGAAATGAAGCCTGTGATTTGGACTCTGTGGTGTCTGCTCTCGCCCTGGCTTTTTACCTAGCAAAGGTGGGTAAAACAAAGTAGTACCTAGAATCTGAGTCCCTTAGAATGAAAAGATCTGGATTCAAGACCCAGCTCTGCCACTTACCAGCATTTAGCATTGGGTAAATTTAAATCCCTTAAGTTTGCTGAGTCTCATGCCACCATCTATAAAATCTAAAATGATATTTTGCAGTGTTGCTGTGAGAAAAAAAGTGAGTAAATGTATTTTGGGGGATTTGTAAACCATAAAGCGATGTTCAAACAGTTTATTACTGAGTTCCTTATAGGTATCAGTGATCTAGTGTGTATTCCTCTGCCCAGGTTAGTTCTTGAGGACTATTCCCTCTCTGCAGCATTGCATCTAGAACTAGGTCTTTACCATGAGTTACCTTGTTGACCTTCATGTTATCGCTAAGGAGGGAGGGCAAAAGTCATCCTTTCATTTTTATAGACTGGGTACTTGTGGCTTTGAGAAAGGTGGTAACTTACCTAAGTCTGTCTCTTTTGGTCCCAATAGTCTTGTTACTTTTTCCTGTCATTGTAAAACATTGTGATGCCTTCTTTTCACTTTCCTATCTAGACAACTGAGGCCGAGGAAGTCTTTGTGCCAGTTTTAAATATAAAACGTTCTGAGCTACCTCTGCGAGGTGACATTGTCTTCTTTCTTCAGAAGGTTCATATTCCAGAGACTATCTTGATTTTTCGGGATGAGATTGACCTCCATGCATTACACCAGGCTGGCCAACTCACCCTCATCCTTGTCGACCATCATATCTTACCCAAGTAAGCACAAGGAAATTAAATTGCTACCTATCGTGTACCATGCTGGGCTCTGATGAGTGAGATATAAAGAGAGGAAGAAAGAGTTTTTGCTGGCTGGGCGCGGTGGCTCACGCCTGTAATCCCAACACTTTGGGAGGCCGAGGTGGGTGGATCACCTGAGGTCAGGAGTTGGAGACCAGCCTGGCCAACATGGCAAAACCCCATCTCTACTAAAAATACAATTAGCTGGGCGTGGTGGTTGCAGTGAGCCAAGATTGTGCCACTGCACTCCAGCCTGGGCGACAGAGCAAGACTGCATCTCAAAAAAAAAGAGTTTTTGCTTTCAGGGATCTCACAGGCTAATCATAATTGATAGGTCATATTAGATATAGAAAAACAACACAAAATATTGTCAGTTCTGCAATTATATGTTTGTCTATGGCATAAAGACATACCCTGTAATAAAAAGAAATAGAACATGTTGAGTTCAAACTAAAGGATAACTCAAAAATCATTTAAATCTTTTATTTAAGATTTTGTGTGCTGGGTGCGATGGCTCACACCTGTAATCCCAGCACTTTGGGAGGCCAAGGCAACCAGATCCATTAAGCTCCAGGAGTTCAAGACCAGCCTGAGCAACATGGCAAAAGCATGTCTTTACAAAAAAATTTTAAAAATTAGGCGGTGCATGCCTATGGTCCCAGCTACTTGGGAGGCTACTCGAGAGGTTGAGGTGGGAGAATCACTTGAGCCCAGGAGGTCGAACCTGCAGTGAGCCAAGATCACACCACTCCACTCCAGCCTGGGAGACAGAGAGAGACCCTGTCTCCAAAAAAAAAAAAAAAAAAAAGATTCTGAACAGATTTATTGTAATAGAAACCTTTGAAACATGTTTGCAATTTTCTTTTTTTCTTTTTTTTACTTTTTTTTTTTTTTTTTTTTTTTTTTTTTTGAGACGGAGTCTTGCTCTGTGCCCCAGGCTGGCTTGCAGTGAGCCGAGATCGCGCCACTGCAAGCTCCGCCCCCCCGGGTTCACGCCATTCTCCTGCCTCAGCCTCCCAAGTAGCTGGGACTACAGGCGCCCACCACCTCGCCCGGCTAATTTTCTTGTATTTTTAGTAGAGACGGGGTTTCACCGTGTTAGCCAGGATGGTCTCGATCTCCTGACCTCGTGATCCGCCCGTCTCGGCCTCCCAAAGTGCCGGGATTACAGGCTTGAGCCACCGCGCCCGGCCTTCTTTTTTTTACTTATTATTTGTTTTTGTACTTACTAAAATTTTTTAGAGAACAGGGTTTTGCTATATTGCCCAGGCGGCTCTTAAATTCCTAGGCTCACGCTATCTTCCTGCCTCTGCCTCCCTAAGTGCTGGATTATAGGTGTGAGCCACCACACCTGGCCTGCAACTCTATTTTTAATTTTAATTTTAATTAATTTATTTTTTTGAGATGGAGTCTCGCTCTGTCACCCAGGCTGAAGTGCAGTGATGTGATCTTGGCTCACTGCAACCTCTGCCTCCTGGGTTCAAGCTATTCTCCCTGCCTCAGCCTCCGAAGTAGCTGGGATTACAGGTGCATGCCACCATGCCCAGCTAATTTTTGTATTTTTTACTAGAGATGGGGTTTTGCGCTGTTGGCCAGGCTGGCCTGGAACTCCTGACCTCAGATGATCCGCCCGCTTTGGCCTCCCAAAGTGGCGGGATTACAGGTGTGAGCCACAATGCCTGGCCTATTTTTAATTTTTAAAAAGTGGCCTGGTATGTTGGCTCACGCCTGCAATCCCAGCATTTAGGGAGACCTGTCTGACCAACATAGCGAGACCCTGTTCTCTAAAAAAAAACAATAAATACAAAAATCCATAAACATAGTGTGACCTTGTCTCTACTAAAAATAAAAAAATTTGCCAGGTGCAATAGTGCATGCCTATAGTCCCAGCTACTTAGGAGGCGGAGGTGGTAGGATCACTTGAGCCCAGGAATCAAGGCTGCAGTAAGCTATGATCATATCACTGTACTCCAGCCTGAGTGACAGGGCAAGACTTTGTCTCCAAAAAAATTTTTTTTAAGTTATCAAAAGGGCCAGGTGTGGTGGCTCACACCTGTAAACCCAGCACTTTGGGAGGATGAAGTAGGAGGGTTGCTTGAGCCCAGGAGTTCAAGACCAACTTGGGCAAGATGGTGAGATCCTATGTCTACAAAAAAATTTAAAAAAAAAATAAAAAGCACACAAAAAGTTAGCAAAAGTTTTTCTGCATAAACTCATGATTTTAGAATAATGTATTATTAGAATATATAAATATCTCAGGCCAGGCATGGTGGCTCACGCCTGTAATCGCAGCACTTTGGAAGGCTGAGGCGGGTGGATCACGAGGTCAGGAGATCAAGACCATCTGGCTAACATGGTGAAACCCCGTCCCGTCTCCACTAAAAAATACAAAAAATTAGCCAGGCATGGTGGTGGGCGCCCATAGTCCCAAATACTCCGGAGGCTAAGGCAGGAAAATGGCGTGAATACGGGAGGCGGAGCTTGCAGTGAGCCGAGATCGTGCCACTGCACTCCAGCCTGGGCGACAGAGTGAGACGCGAGACTCCGTCTTTAAAAAAAAAAATAGCTGGGCTTGGTGGCTCGTGCCTGTAGTCCCAGCTACTCGGGAGGCTGAGGCAGGAGAATTGCTTGAACCTGGGAGGCGGGGGTTGCAGTGAGCCAAGATCGCACCACTGCACTCCAGCCTGAGCGACAGAGCAATGTTCTGTCTCAAAAAAAAAAAAAAAAAAAAAAAATTAGCCAGGCCGGGCGTGGTGGCTCACACCTGTAATCCCAGCACTTTGGGAGCCTGAGGCGGGCAGAATCACCTGAGGTCAGGAGTTCAAGACCAGCCTGACCAACATAGAGAAACGCCGTCTGTACTAAAAATTCAAAATTAGCCGGACGTGGTGGCGCGTGCCTGTAGCCCCAGCTACTCAGGAGGCTAAGGCAGGAGAATTGCTTGAACCCGGAAGCCAGAGGTTGCAGTGAGCCAAGATCATGCCATTGCACTCCAGCCTGTGCAACAAGAACGAAACTCCATCTCAAAAAAAATTTTTTTTTAAATTCTATAAATAATAATGTCTATTTAACAAATGTACACATTTATAATAATTCCATCCCTAATTTACTACTGGAAAAAAACGACCAAAAAAGCAATACGAGTATGTGACTTTCCTAAGTCTGTTTGGCTCCTGCTAATATTCTTTTCTTGAGCACATTGTGGTTATAGCAGGATACTGACAGAAGGCAGCCTGAGAGAGCATTATCCATCTATGGATTCATTCAGTAATAAACTTTCCTTTTTTTTCTTTTTTTTTCGAGACGGAGTTTTGCTGTTGCCTAGACTGGAGAGCAACGGCACGATCTCGGCTCACTGCAACCTCCGCCTCCTGGGTTCAAGCAATTCTCCTGCCTCAGCCTCCAAGTAGCTGGGATTACAGGCATGTGCCACCATGCCCAGCTAATTTTGTATTTTTAGGAGAGAACGGGGTTTCACCATGTTGGTCAGACTGGTCTTCAACTCCTGACCTCAGGTGATCCATCCACCCTAGGACTCCCAAAGTGCTGGGATTACAGGCGTGAGCCACTGTGCCACCACTTTTTTTTTTTTTTTAAGAGATGGTGTGTCTCTCGCTCTGTCTCATAGGCTGGAGTGCAGCGGCATCATCATAACCTTGAGCTCCTGGGTTCAAGGAGTCCTCCTGCCTCAGCCTCCTGTGTAAAAGCATCATTCCTGGCTTTTTTTTTTTTTTTTTGAACCTGAGTTTTGTTCTTGTTGCCCAGGCTGGAGTGCAGTGGCGCCATCTCAGCCACTGCAGTGAGCCTCCCAGATTCAAGTGATTCTCCTGCCTCAACCTCCCAAGTAGCTGGGATTACAAGCATGTGCCACCACGTCCAGCTAATTTTTTGTATTTTTAGTAGAGACAGGGTTTCACCGTGTTGGCAAGGCTGGTCTCGAACTCCTGGCCACAAGTGATCCTCCTGCCTCAGCCTTCCAAAGTGCTGGGATTACAGGCGTGAGCCACCATGCCTGGCCTGGCCAATTTTTTTTTTTTTAAAGAGACGTAGTCTTGCTCTGTCGCCCAGGCTGGAGTGCAGTGGCACAATCTTGGCTCACTGCAAGTTCCACCTCCCGGGTTCACACCATTCTCCTGCCTCAGCCTCCTGAGTAGCTAGGACTACGGGCGCTCCTGCCACCATACCTGGCTAATTTTTGTATTTTTAGTAGAGATGGGGTTTCACCATGTTAGCCAGGATGGTCTCCATCTCCTGACCTCGTGATCCACCCGCATCAGCCTCCCAAAGTGCTGGGATTACAGGCGTGAGCCACCACACCTGGCCTTTATTTTTTATTTTTTTACATATATACACACACACACACACACACACACACACACACATATATTTTATGGAAAAATTCACAAATGTACGTGTCATCGTTGCTCAAGGACCATCCTAATCTTCTCTATATCATTCCAATTTTAACACCTGTGCTGCTGAAGTGAGCACTGATCTCAGTCTTGAAAGAGGACTAGGTGTTTGCTTGTTGAATTGGGAGGAAGGAGGGAAGGTGGTTAGGAAAGGCATTCCAGGCAGAGGGAGTAATTAATAGAATTAAATGCAGGCAGGTGTGAAATAGCATGGTGAGCTAGGGGAAATGGAGTTTGTTTTGCACAGCTGGAGCATAAAATTTGAGGGAGAAGTAGGACATGGAAAAAGATGAGACAGAGGGGCAGGCAGGAGGCAGATTATGGAGGCCTCATAGGCCCTTCTAAGGAGATTGGATTTTATTTTAGGCAGTGGGGAACTATTTTAAATTATATTCTGTGTCCTAAAAGAATCAGATTTTCTTTTTTCAAATGATCTTTCAGGCCACTTTGTGAAGGACAGCCCGGGAGGGCTCTTGGTTAGAAGCCGGTGATTGGTTAAGAGACTATTGGAATAGTCCAGATGAGAGATGTTGAGGGCCTAGAACGGGCAGTAATAGAGAGTTAGAAACTAGGGCATGGATAGGAATTAAGATAGAATTAACAGGACCTGGTGACCCACATGGAATCTAAGTATTGAGTGGGTTATAAAAATAGGAGAGATTTGCCGGGCACGGTGGCTCACGACTGTAATCCCAGCACTTTGGGAGGCTGAGGTGGGCGGATCACAAGGTCAGGAGTTCGAGACCAGCCTGGCCAATATGGTGAAACACCGTCTCTACTAAAAATACAAAAATTAGCCGGGCCTGGTGGTGGGCGCCTGTACTCCCGGCTACTTGGGAGGCCAAGGCAGGAGAATTGCTTGAACCTGGGAGGCGGAGGTTGCAATGAGCCGAGATCTCACCACTGCACTCCAGCCTGGGTGACAGAGCAAGACTCTGTCTCAAAAAAAAAAAAAAAAAAAGGAGAGATTTAGATGTCGGGTATCAGGGGGGCCAAGGGTGAAGGGTTGGAAAGGCAAAGCTAAAGGACAGCAAATGTGGGGGTAAGATATTTGCAGCAGATGCTTCACAGAATTTGCTTATACACTATTTAAAGATGACGCCAATTATAACATTGAAAAAAAGAATTGCCGGGCGCCGTGGCTCATGCCTGTAATCCCAGCACTTTGGGAGGCCAAGGCGGGCAGATCACGAGGTCAGGAGTTTGAGACCAGCCTGACCAACACGGTGAAACCCCATCTCTACTAAAAATACAAAAAAAAAAAAAAATTAGCCAGGCTTGGTGGCGTGCGCCTGTAATCCCGGTTACCCAGGAGGCTGAGGCAGGAGAATCACTTGAACCCGGGCAGCGGAGGTTGCAGGAGCCAAGATCGTGCCACTGCACTCCAGCCTGGGCAACAGAGTGAGACTCCATCTCAAAAAAAAAGAAAAAGAATTGAGAGGAGTGAGGCAGAGGTAAAAATGACCAAAGGTCAGTTTTAAATGCTTGCCTGGCAGATCACATGAGGTCAGGAGTTCGAGACCAGCCTTGCCAACATGATGAAACCCCGCCTCTACTCAAAATACAAAAAAATTAGCTGGGCGTGTTGGCAGGCGCCTGTAATCCCAGCTACTCAGGAGGCTGAGGCAAGAGAATCGCTTGAACCCAAGATGCAGAGGTTGCAGTGAGCCAAGAATGCACCATTGCACTCTAGCATGGGCGACAAGAGTGAAACTGTCTCAAAAAAATAATTAAATAAATAAGCTTGCCTAAGACATCTGCATTTTCCTTGATGGGTGGCATAGAGGTTGGCTAGAAGCAGCTGGAGTGTCCCTACCTACCTATCTTTCTTTCTCTTTTCCCATACCCTCCCCTCCACAGAAGTGACACAGCCCTAGAGGAGGCAGTAGCAGAGGTGCTAGACCATCGACCCATCGAGCAGAAACACTGCCCTCCCTGCCATGTTTCAGTTGAGCTGGTGGGGTCCTGCGCTACCCTGGTGACTGAGAGAATCCTGCAGGGGGCACCAGAGATCTTGGACAGGCAAACTGCAGCCCTTCTGCATGGTAAGGGTGGCTTTTGGATTGGGACCCGAGTAGTTCTATTCCTATCCCTGAGAAGGGAGGGTGGAAAAGTCTAGACACTTCCAGCCTAACCATATGCTCTCAGAGCCATTCAGCTCATACCAAAAGATAGGATTCTTTCGGCGGACAATTAAGTATCTGTTTAAAGGCCTGTGGGATACTTGTTGGAGAAAGTAGAAAGGAAGTACAGGGCAACAGACCAAGAAGCTTCCTGTTGGCATCATTTTATGATAGAAGGAGGACTAGCCAAAAAAGCAGGAAACAGATTCCAATACCAGTTCCTCCAGGAAATAGAGGGGTGACCTTGAACAGGTCTCTTAACCTTTCTTGTTCTCGTTTTTCCACTTGTGAAAAAAAGAGAGAGAGTGAGTTGGACTAGACTGTCTTTTCAACTTAGAAGATTCTTTGCTGGGATTTGGCCTACTAAAGAAGTGTATCTCTGTCTGACTAGGCTGTAAAATCTCCAAGGATTGAGATGCTCAGGCTTTCTTTCTACCTTTTTCCCATTTCCCTTCCTACATCTTAGTTTGGATTTGGGAGGTCTGAGGACACAGTCCATCCCAGTTTCTCATTTTGCTTTTAGAGATTTTGCTATACAAATCTCCTTGTATTGTGTCCATTTGGTGTGAAGGTTATATATGTTCTGGTGGTCATGTGTGGAGGGTCACAGGATTCAAGTTCCACCATCTCCCTTCTCCACAGGAACCATCATCCTGGACTGTGTCAACATGGACCTTAAAATTGGAAAGGCAACCCCAAAGGACAGCAAATATGTGGAGAAACTAGAAGCCCTTTTCCCAGACCTACCCAAGAGAAATGATATATTTGATTCCCTACAAAAAGCAAAGTTTGATGTATCAGGTATGAAATGTTAGCTGACTTTTCTACCTCCCAGATGAGAAAACAGAAAGGCAAGCCTTGTTCATTATATTATTTTTATTTTTTTTTGAGATGGAGTCTCACTCTGTCGCCCAGGCTGGAGTATAGTGGCGCGATCTCGGCTTACTGCAAGCTCCACCTCCCAGGTTCACGCCATTCTCCTGCCTCAGCCTCCCAAGTAGCTGGGACTACAGGCGCCTGCCACCACGCCCGGCTAATTTTTTGTATTTTTAGTAGATATGTGGTTTCACTGTGTTAGCCAAGATGGTCTTGATCTCCTGACCTCATGATCCGCCCACCTCGGCCTCCCAAAGTGCTGGGATTACAGGCGTGAGCCACCGCATGCAGCCATTATTTTTTTTTTTTTTGAGACAGAGTCTTGCTCTGTCACCCAGGCTGGAGTGCAGTGGCACAATCTCGGCTCACTGCAACTTCCACCTCCTGGGTTCAAGCGATTCTCCTGCCTCAGCCTCCCGAGTAGCTGGGATTACAGGCGCCCACCACCACACCCAGCTAATTTTTGTATTTTTAGTAGAGATCGGATTTCACCATGTTGACCAGGCTGGTCTCGAACTCTTGAGTTCAGATGATCTGCCTGCCTGGGCCTCCCAAAGTGCTGGGATTACAGGCATAAGCCACCATGCCTGGCCAATTATTTAAATTTTATGCCAGAGAGAAATGAAGTAGCATATTAGCCTAAGCATGAACTAATCAATCATTTACTGGATTGTTCTATCCTGGCTCTTGGTTAGGATGAGGAGGAATGTATTAAGAGCCTCACAAGGGCTGGGCGCAGTGGCTCACGCCTGCAATTCCAGCACTTTGGGAGGCCGAGGTGGGCAGATCACCTGAGGTCAGGAGTTCAAGACCAGCCTGGCTAACATGGTGAAACGCTGTTTCTACTAAAAATACGAAAAATTAGCCAGGCATGATGGTGTGTGCCTGTAATCCCATCTACTTGGGAGGCTGAGGCAGGAAAATCGCTTGAACCCGGGAAGCGAAGGTTGCAGTGAGCCGAGATCGCGCCATTGCACTCCAGCTTGGGCAACAAGAGCAAAACTCCGTCTCAAGAAAAACAAAAAGAGCCTCATAGGTTCTAGTCTATTCAGAGAATATGGGACATATATATAAAATATGCTGAGAGTATACTAAATTATCAGAGTGAAATCTATAGAATTGATTAGGGAGGCTAAAGAAATATTTTGTGAGTATACAAAAGACGAAGAGAACCAAAAAAAAATCATATTCTTCTACTCATCTACCACCTGTTGACATGAAAAGGAAAAATGAAAGAAAGAACTCGTATATAAACAGTATAGGAAGAGGGAAAATACAAAGTAAAAGCCTCTGTGCTGGGTTTTATTCTTCTCTCCAAAGTTCCTTGCTGTAAAGGTACCTATTGTCACCAATTATTTAAGATGGCTTTTGATTATGTGATTACATTTTCTGTTTTTCTTTTTTTTTTTTGAGATGGAGTCCAGGTTCAAGTGATTCTCCTGCCTCACCCTCCTGAGTAGCTGGGATTACAGGTGCCCGCCACTACACCCAGCTAATTCTTTGTATTTTTAGTACAGACAGAGTTTCACCATGTTGGCCAGGCTGGTCCCGAACTCCCGATCTCAGGTGATCTGCCCACCTCAGCCTCCCAAATTGCTGGGATTACAGGCCTGAGCCACCGCACCCAGCTATGATTACATTTTCAATTGTCTCCCCCATTCATTGCCCCAAAAAGAGGCTATTTTTCCTTTCTTGACCCATCTGGCTGCCCTTGCCTTCTTGGTCTTGGGAACCTGACCTCCCCTGTTTGACCCCTAGTCTCACATCTGCTTTCTAGGACTGACCACTGAGCAGATGCTGAGAAAGGACCAGAAGACTATCTATAGACAAGGCATCAAGGTGGCCATTAGTGCAGTGTATATGGATTTGGAGGTAAGAGTAAGTTGTGACTGTGGGTGGGGAGAGAAAGCCTTTAGCTATGCATGTTATGCATGTGACCTTGCACCTCATTCCTGGCTCACCTCCAAAATGTATTTTGTGTCTATCTTCTTGTCTCCACCTCCATTATGACCACTAGAGTCCAGCATCTTTCACTGCACCACTGTACTAGCCTCAGTGCTGGTTTCCCTGCCTCCGCTTTTGCAGCCCTACAAACCATTCTCCCCAAAGCAGCCAGAGTGGTCTTTTTTAAATTTTTTTTTTTTTTTTGAGAGTCATGCTTTGTTGCTCAGGCTGGAGTGCAGTGGTACCATCATGGCTCACTGCAGCCTCAACCTTCCAGGCTCAAGCAGTCCTCTCACCTTAGCCTCCCGAGTAGCTGGGTCCACAGGTGCACACCACCACACCTAGCTAGTGTGTGTGTGTGTGTGTGTGTGTGTGTGTGTGTGTGTATGTGTAGACAGGGTCTCACTATGTTGCCCAGGCTGGTCTCAAACTCCAGGCCTCAAGCAGTTCTCCCACCTTGGCCTCCGAAGTTCTGGGATTACAGGCATGAGCCACTGTGCCCAGCCTCATTGTACTTTTAATAAAATCTAAAGGACTTACCATGGTTTACAGGGCCATGCTTGATCTGGCCCTTGTCTTTTTCCCTGGCCTCATTTCATTCCAGCTCCACTCCTGCGCTACAGTACTACAGGCACACTGGTTTCTTTTCTGTTCCTCGGAACCATTAAGCTCATTCCCAGATGAGCTTTTCTCTTTGTAGAGATGGCTCTTCTTAACATTCAGATGTCTCAGCTCAGATGTCTGTTGTTTTGGGAGGTTTTTCCTGACCACCCTAACTGAAGTACTATCTCCTATGCTCAAAAAACCTCTAGCAGTTATGTTTGTTTGTTTTGAGCCTTACTCTGTTGCCCAGGCTGGAGTGGAGTGGCACAATCTCAGCTCACTGCAGCTTCTGCCTCCCGGGTTCAAGTAATTCTCTTGCCTCAGCCTCTCTAGTAGCTGGGATTACTGGTGCGTGCCAGCATGCCCAGCTAATTTTTTGTTTTGTTTTCGTTTTTTGTTTTTTGAGAAGGAGTTTCGCTCTTGTCCCCCAGGCTGGAGTGCAATGGTGCTATCTCGGCTCACTGCAACTTCTGCCTCCCTGGTTCAAGTGATTCTCCTGCCTCAGCCTCCTGAGTAGCTGGAATTACAGGCACACATCCCCATGCCCAGTTAATTTTTGTATTTTTACTAGAGACAGGGTTTCACCATATTGGCTAGGCTGGTCTCGAACTCCTGACCTCGAGTGATCCACCCGCCTCGGCCTCCCAAAGTGCTGGGATTATAGGTGTGAGCCACTGCGCCCGGCCATTTTTGTATTTTTAATAGAGACAGGGGTTTCACCATGTTGGCCAGACTGGTCTTGAACTCCTGACCTCAAGTGATCTGCCCGCTTTGGCCTCTCAAAGTGCTGAGATTACAGGCCTGAGCCACCACACCCGGCCTGTTTGTTTTTCAAAGCACTTAACATACTAAAAGGATCTTGTTTCCTGGTTTGCCTGTTAATTATCTATATTCCTGTGCTAGTTTATCAACTCTACCAGGACCCTGTTTCTTTTTTGTCTGTTGTAGCTCTAGGACCTTTAACAGTGTCTGACACATAGCGGATGCTCAGTAAACTTTGTTGAATGTATCAATGAATATAACTTTAATAATAGTGTTCAATTAAATGCTGTATATGGAAACCAAAAATAATAATAATAGTGTCTGAATACCTGGTTCCACGTCATAGTGGTTTAAATCATTCATCTGGCTGGGCGTGGTGGTTCACGCCTGTAAATCCCAGCACTTGGAAGGCAGAGGCAGGTGGATCACTTGAAGTCAGAAATTCGAGACGAGCCTGGCCAACATGGGGAAACCCTGTCCCTGCTAAAAATACAAAAAAAAGAAAAAATTAATTGGATACAGTGTTGGGCACCTGTAGTCCCAGCTACTCAGGATGCCGAGGCACAATAATCGCTTGAACCCAGGAGGCAGAGACTGCAGGGAGCCAAGGTCGCTCCGCTGCACTCCAGCCTGGGTGACAGAGCGAGACTCTATCTCAAAAAAAAAAATAAATAGGCCGGGCGCGGTGGCTCAAGCCTGTAATCCCAGCACTTTGGGAGGCCGAGACGGGCGGATCACGAGGTCCGGAGATTGAGACCATCCTGGCTAACACGGTGAAACACCGTCTCTACTAAAAAATACAAAAAACTAGCCGGGCGAGGTGGCGGGCGCCTGTAGTCCCAGCTACTCAGGAGGCTGAGGCAGGAGAATGGCGTAAACCCAGGAGGCGGAGCTTGCAGTGAGCTGAGATCCGGCCACTGCACTCCAGCCTGGGTGACAGAGCGAGACTCCGCCTCAAAAAATAAATAAATAAATAAATAAATAAAATAATTCATCTGATCTGAATACATACTCTACACAGCTTTCTACTAAGTACTGTGTAAAAATACTAAATAAATAAAACACGATAGCATGGTCTCTTCTCTCATGGTTCGTAACCTAGTTTGAGAAACAAACAAAAACATAAAAGGCTTGCCAAGTACCTTAATCAAGTACAAACTGACATATTAGAAATGCCGCCGGGCGCGGTGGCTCAAGCCTGTAATCCCAGCACTTTGGGAGGCCGAGACGGGCGGATCACGAGGTCAGGAGATCGAGACCATCCTGGCTAACACAGTGAAACCCCGTCTCTACTAAAAAATACAAAAAAATAGCCGGGCGAGGTAGCGGGCGCCTGTAGTCCCAGCTATAGGGAGGCTGAGGCAGGAGAATGCCGCAAAACCCGGGAGGCGGAGCTTGCAGTGAGCTGAGATCCGGCCACTGCACTCCAGCCTGGGCGACAGTGCGAGACTCCCTCTCAAAAAAAAAAAAAAAAAAAAAAAAAAAAAAAAAAGAAATGCCAAAGATTGGCCAGGTGCAGTGGCTCATGCCTGTAATCCCAGCACTTTGGGAGGCCGAGGCAGGTGGATCACCTGAGGTCAGGAGTTTCAGACTAGCCTGGTCAACATGGTGAAACCCCGTCTCTACTAAAAGTACAAAAATTAGCCAGGCATGGTAGTGGGCACCTGTAATCCCAGCTACTTGGAAGGCTGAGGCAGGAAAATCGCTTGGACCCAGGAGGTGGAGGTTGCAGTAAGCCGAGATCACACCACTGCACTCCAGCCTGGGCGACAGAATGAGACATCTCAAAAAAGAAACAAAGAAAAAAGAAAGAAAGAAATGCCAAGGCTTAAAAACAAACAAACAAACAAACAAAAAAACAAGAAATGACAAGGATAGAGAAAAGCAGTTTGCACATGTCTGCTCTTATTTGTATACCCCATTATTCTGTTTTAGAATAAAAATACCCACAAGGCGGGCTGGGTGCGGTGGCTCACACCTGTAATCCCAGCACTTTGGGAGGCCAAGGCAGGCAGATCCCCTGAGGTCGGGAGTTTGAGATCAGCCTGACCAACATGGAGAAACCCCGTCTCTACTAATAAAAGATTAGCCAGGCATGATGGCACATGCCTGTCATCCCAGCTACTCGAGAGGCTGAGGCAGGAGAATCACTTGAACCCGGGAGGAGGAGGTTTCAGTGAGCCAAGATCGCGCCATTGCATTCCAGCCTGGGCAACAAGAGCAAAACTCCGTCTCAAAAAAAAAAAAAAAATACCCACAAGGCAAAGACTTTGCTTGTTTGATTGCAAGAACAGGAGAGCCTTGAACACGCTAGGCACATTACATACATTATCAGCATTTTTTTTGTTTTTGTTTGTTTGTTTGAGACAGAGTTTCGCTCTTGCTGCCCAGGCTGGAGTGCAATGGTGCGATCTGGAATCACTGCAACCTCCGCCTCTCGAATTCAAGTGATTCTCCTGCCTCAGCCTCCCAAGTAGCTGGGATTACATGCATGCGCCACCACGCACGGCTAATTTTGTATTTTTAGCAGAGATGGGATTTCTCCATGTTGGTCAGACTGGTCTCAAACTCCTGACCTCAGGTGATCCGCCCCTCTTGGCCTCCCAAAGTGCGGGGATTACGGGCGTGAGTGACCGTGCCTAGCCCAAGGATGTTTTATTGATGATGATGAGAAAGTCCTTCATCCCTCTCCGTTTCTTCCCTTTCAGGCCTTTCTGGAGAGGTCTAACCTCCTTGCAGATCTCCATGCTTTCTGCCAGGCTCACAGCTATGATGTCCTGGTTGCCATGACTATCTTTTTCAACACTCACAATGAGCCAGTGCGGCAGTTGGCTATTTTCTGTCCCCATGTGGCACTCCGAACAACGGTGAGTCTGTGTCCCTTCTCCAACCTAAGAGCCTTACAGAGTCTGCCTGTATGTACCTCTGTGCTCTACAGCTGTCCTATAAGGACCTCTCTTAGGTTCTTATATTAACATACTTACACGAGGTCCCTTGACCTGTTTCTGAACCTGTTTCCTCCCCTTTCTGCTTTTTCCCATTCTCTCTGTATATGAATATCCTTTTTTTTTTCATTCTTTTTTTTTTTTTAGTGAACATCCTTAATCATAGCATTGTTGAGAAAAGGTGAATTCCAAAAAGAACTAAAGATTCAATTCATACTTTGAAAGAACTTGAAAGAAATTTAGTTAGAAGGAAATGTTACAAATCTGTAGTTAAAATTCCCTTCTTGAGCTAGGGACTGTGGCACATGCCTGTAGTCCCAGCAACTCGGGAGGCTGATGCGGAAGGATTGCTTGAGCTGGAAAGTTTGAGTCCAGCCTGGGCAAAGATAGCAAGACCTCATCTCTATTGGGGAAAAAAAAAAAAAAACAAAACTCTATTCTTGGTTTAATCATTAATTCCTCACCCCTGGAATCACGCTGTTGCCTTGAAAATTAGAAATATGAGAGACCTTTTCTGCTACTTACTATGCAGGGATTAATTATTCTGTATCGTGCAAACTCTGTAAAGAAGTGATCTAGATCCAGATTTGTTTTCTTTCCTGATCTTCCTTTTGGCTATCTTTCCTACTTCCTCTCCTTTCTGTTCCTCTGCTGGTTACTGATTAGCCTAGGGAAGAATTTAAAAGTGGACTTAAGGCTGGGCATGGTGGCTCATGCCTATAATCCCAGCACTTTGGGAGGCTGAGGCGAGCAGATCATGAGATCAAGAGATTGAGACCATCCTGGCCAACATGGTGAAACCTCATCTCTTCTAAAAAATACAAAATTAGCTGGGAGTGGTGGTACGTGCCTATAGTCCCAGCTACTCAGGAGGCCGAGGCAGGAGAATCTCTTGAACCTAGGAGGCAGAGGTTGCAGTGAGCCGAGATCACGCCACTGCACTCCATCCTGCCAACAGAGAGAGACGCTGTCCCAAAAAAAAAAAAAAAGGTGGGCTTAAGGCAATTCAGGGATTCTGAGGGTGGCCTAGGCTCTGTGAGGACTGCTAAAGGCAGAATACAGCCAGATAATCCTTTGCTCTCATAGAAGGTATGTCTGCCCTTTCCTACCTCCCTTTGCCTTTGCCTTCGCCCCAGGAAGCAAATCTGATTTCATTCAGTGTAAGGTGGTTTGTCATTATGAAAAGAACTACAGTTTTGTTTGTTTGTTTTTTGAGTCAGAGTCTCACTCTGTTGCCCAGGCTTGAGTACAGTGGTGTGATCTTGGCTCACTGCAACTGCCACCTCCCAGGTTCAGGCAGTTCTCCCACCTCAGCCTGTAGCTGGGACTACAGGCGCCCGCTACCATGCCCGACTAATTTTTGTATTTTTAGTAGAGACGGGGTTTCACCATGTTAGCCAGGCTGGTCTCGAACTCCTGACCTCAAGTGATCCGCCCGCCTTGGCCTTCCAAAGTGCTGGAATTACAAGCGTGAGCCACTGCACCTGGCCAAGAACTGCAGTTTTTAAAGTCAGGTAGATGCGTTTTTCTGTTCTAGATTTGCCTCTTACTCTTTGAGCTAAGGCAAGTCTTACTCTTTGACTTTCTGCATCTGGAAATGGCATAATAGTACCTACTGCTAATTCTACTATGATCATTAAACATAGTATCATGTGTAAAGCACGCTTCTGGAGCAGAGTAAGCACTTTGTAAATAGTGGCTCTTACTAATCCTTTCATGAAGAAAAGGGTGCTTTGGCCATTAGAAGTACCTCTTCCACATTCCTGAATCTTCTCCCCTCTGTGCTGCTCATTCGAAGCTGTGTGGATTTCTTTTTTTTTTTTTTTTTTTTGAAACAGAGTCTCGCTGTGTCTCCCAGACTGGAGTACAGTGGTGCGATCTCGGCTCACTGCAAGCTCTGCCTCCCGGGTTCACGCCATTCTTCTGCCTCAGCCTCCCGAGTAGCTGGGACTACAGGCACCTGCCACCACGCCCGGCTAATTTTTTGTAGTTTTAGTAGAGACAGGGTTTCACCGTGTTAGCCAGGATGGTCTCGATCTCCTGACCTCGTGATCCACCCGCCTCAGCCTCTGAAAGTGCTGGGATTACAGGCTTGAGCCACCGCGCCCGGCCAGCTGTGTGGATTTCTAATGACTCTACCATTGTCCAGGCTGCCCCTATGCTTAGAAACAGGAGTCCTTTTCTCTCTCTTTTTTTTTTTTTTTGAGATGTCTCGCTTTGTTGCCCAGGCTGGAGTGGTGCAATGGCATGATCTCAGCTTACTGCAACCTCTGCCTCCCTGGTTCAGGCAATCCTCCCAGCTTCCTAAGTAGCTGGGGCTCCAGGCACACCATCATGGCCAGCTAATTTTTTTTGTATTTTTTGTAGGGACAGAGTCTCGCTACATTGCTCAGGCTGGTCTCGAACTCCTGGACTCAAGTGATCCACCAGCCTCAGCTTCCCAAAGTTCTGGAACTGCAGGTGTGGGCCACTATGCCCAGCCAGGAGTCCTTTTCTCACAGTCTACTCTACCATCTCCTCTCTTTCTCCTGTGTTAGGGGTAGTATAATATATTGATTTAGAACACTGGCTTTGGTGACAGCTCTGGGCTTAGTGTCAGTTTCGCTTCATGCAAATTATGACCTTAGGCAAGTTACCTGATCATCTAATTCTCAGTTTCCTTGCATGTAAGTGAGGGTAATAGTGATACCAATCTTATTTTGTTCAATTCATTCTTCCTCCATCCCTCTTCTGGCCTCTAGATAAATTCTAGTCCCATCCTAGTTCAAGTTCTTGAGCACATTTATACACTTGGAAACAACACTAGATTAGAAGCTGGGGTTCCTGGATTCTGGTTTAACTGCCATCATCTACATGATTTTACTCATAATCATCTTACTTAGCTTTAATTACTTTAATAATAAAATGAAATATACAATCTAAACTGTTTCCTCTGTTTTTAAAGTACTGTGTATGGCTGGGTATGGTAGCTCATGCCTGTAATCCCAGCACTTTGGGAGGCTGAGCTGGGCAGATCACCTGAGCTCAGGAGTTCAAGACCAGCCTGGCCAATATGGTGAAACCACGTCTCTACTATAAATACAAAAATTAGCTGGGCATGGTGGCAGGCACCTGTAATCCCAGCTACTCGGGAGGCAGAGGCAGCACTTTGAGAGGCCTAGGTGAGAGCGGATCACCTGAGGTCAGAAGTTCGAGACCAGTCTGGGTAACATGGTGTAACCTCGTTTCCACTAAAAATACAAACATTAGCCAGGCTTGGTGACACATGCCTGTAATCCTAGCTACTTAGGAGGCTAAGGCCGGCGATTCACTTGAACCAGGGAGGCAGAGGTTGTAGTGAGCCAAGATCGCACCACTGCACTCCAGCCTGGGTGACAGAGCAAGACTCCATCTCAAAAAAAAAAAAAAAAAAAATACTGTGTATATTAGTGTTCCTTCTGTTGCAAACAATAAAACCGAACCCTGGATAACTTACTTTTTTTTTGTCTTGCTTTATTGCCCAGACTGGAGTGCAATGGTGAGATCTCGGCTCACTGTAGCCTCCACCTCCCAGGTTCAAATGATTCTCCTGTCTCAGCCTTGCAAGTAGCTGGGATTACAGGTGTGCACCATCACGTCTGGCTAATTTTTGTATTTTTAGTAGAGACAGGGTTTTACCATGTTGACAAGGCTGGTCTTGAATTCCTGACCTCAGGTGATCCGCCCACCTTGGCCTCCCAAAGTGCTGGGATTACAGGCGGGAGCCATTGTGCCTGGCCTCAAGGATAACTTACTTTTATTTATTTATTTATTTTTTTGAGACGGAGTTTCACTCTTGTCGCCCAGGCTGGAGTGCAATGGCACCATCTTGGCTCACTGCAACCTCTGTCTCCCGGGTTCAAGTGATTCTCCTGCCTCAGCCTCCCAAGTAGCTGGGATTACAGGCATGCGCCACCACACCCGGCTAATTTTGTATTTTTAGTAGAGATGGGGTTTCTCCATGATGGTCATGCTGGTCTCAAACTCCTGACCTCAGGTGATCCGCCCGCTTCGGCCTCTCAAAGTGCTGGGATTACAGGCATGAGCCACCACACCCTGCCGACTTACTTTTTGAAAGCTTCCTCTTCTATAGAGGAAGCCTCTCACTTAGAAGCCTCAGCACTTTGCTACAGCAAGTTGTGTATCATTTCCCTGTTATTGTCTCCTCTTTAGATCTGTGGAGTCCTGGAATGCTCCCACTCTCCACCCCTGAAGCTGACCCCTGCCTCAAGCACCCACCCTAACCTCCATGCCTATCTTCAAGGCAACACCCAGGTCTCTCGGAAGAAACTTCTGCCCCTGCTCCAGGAAGCCCTGTCAGTGTATTTTGACTCCATGAAGATCCCTTCAGGACAGCCTGAGACAGCGGATGTGTCCAGGGAGCAGGTGGACAAGGAATTGGACAGGGCAAGTAACTCCCTGATTTCTGGACTGAGTCAAGATGAGGAGGACCCTCCGCTGCCCCCCACGCCCATGAACAGCTTGGTGGATGAGTGCCCTCTAGATCAGGGGCTGCCTAAACTCTCCGCTGAGGCTGTCTTCGAGAAGTGCAGTCAGATCTCACTGTCACAGTCTACCACAGCCTCCCTGTCCAAGAAATGACTGTTGAGAAGGGAGGAGGTAGTGGGTGAGGCTACCTGACTCACTTCAAATGCATGTTTTGAGATGTTTGGAGATTCAGCAATTCTGTCTTCATTGCTCCAGGATCTGGTATACTGTTCTCATAAAACTGAGAGGAGAAAAAAAGTGAAAGCAGCTGCTTTAAGAATGGCTTTCCACCTTTTCCCCCTAATCTCTACCAATCAAATTTTATTTAAATCTGCACCTCTGTCTATTTTATTTGCCAGGGGCGCGATGTGACACATCTGCAGTCCCAGCACAGTGGGACAAAGAGAATGTAGTCCCCAAAAGTGTCCTCAGCTTGGATCTTGAACAGAACCAATATCTGTCATGGAACTGAACTTTCATTGATGGTCTCCATGTATTCATTTATTCACTTATTCATTCAAGTATTTATTGAATACCTGCCTCAAGCTAGAGAGAAAAGAGAGTGCACTTTGGAAACTTATTCCAGTGTTCAGCCTACAGCAGATTGCTAGCTCAATGACTTTTCTTTTTGCCACCATTTAGGTGATGGCATTTGATCCAGAGATCGCTGAATTTCTATTCTGAGGTTATTGTGACTGTTTCAGATCTAGTTTGGGAGAAGATTAGAGGCCATTGTCTTCTGTCCTGATCAGGTGGCCTGGCTGTTTCTTTGAACCCTTCTGTCCCAGAGCCACCCAGAACCCTGATTCTTGAGAATCAAGAAACCACCTAGAAAGGCCTTAATGACCTCACAGGCACTCTTCCAAATAGACAGCATAACTGGAATGAGAGGCCTGGGTCTGTCTCCTGCCTTAGCAGGCCTATCAATTTCTTGTCAGTCTCTTTTTCTCCTTGCTCATATTAAAAGGAAGCATGGAGTTCTAATGCTCCCATAGACTATGTATTTTGGCAAGACACTTCACTACTCCAGGTCTCACTTTCCCCATCTGTAAAACAGGGTTTGGACTAGGTGTTCCCTGGTATTCTGTGATTTGCCTCTTGCTGCCATTCTTTCTCTCCTCTGCTTCTCTGTATTTTTCTTCTGTTATCCCTGGGGGTGCTCAGGTTCACTCGATTGTCTGTATTTCTGTGTGGTTGTAGCAAGGACTCAGCCTCATGTAGCATGAATAGGGGTGTGGTTCATGACGTGTTGACCCAGCAGAGAGCTCCCTCTCACTGACCTGTTC
Organism: Papio anubis; assembly: GCF_008728515.1. Classification (NCBI taxonomy): domain Eukaryota; kingdom Metazoa; phylum Chordata; class Mammalia; order Primates; family Cercopithecidae; genus Papio; species Papio anubis. The sequence continues at coordinate 121,553,385 of NC_044976.1, forward strand.
TGCATGTGTAGAGTCTCCCCATTTTTTTTAACCCAACCCTTTCCCCTTTTTCCTACCCCACAGCTCTGTTCCATGTAAGCTGCCAACAGTTTCACTGAACAGTGGGGTATGTGATGGTTTTGGCATGACATCTTCAGTATGAGGGGGACAGTCTGACTTCACTTTGAGGGTGTGATGTCTGTAGCTATGTGGAAGGTAAAAATAGTGGTGTGATTATGAACCAAAGGAATTTATGTTTTGTAACTTGGGTACTTTATTTTGCATTTTGTTATAGTATTAAAAATACTTTTTTCCTGTTTGGGGGTCTTACCGTCTTTTTTTATAAGTGTATTCAGGCCTTTCTCTGATAATTGTTTCAGTCTCCTCAAAATTCATCTCCCTTCTTCCTACTATACTTAATGTCTTCTTTCTGTTGACTCTTTTTGGGAATAAGGAGCAACAGGCTTTTGTCTCCCCTCATCCTCAGCCTCCCGTTCAACTTGTTTATTCTCCCAGAAACCTCCTTATAACATGCTTCCGTTTCCCCAGTTTTCCTTATGCTTGAAAAGTAGACCCAAGATAACATAATCTTAGAAACACACACAATGGTTTCTTTTTCTTTTTTTTTCTTTTTTTTTCTTTTTTTTTTTTTTTTTTTTTGAGACGGAGTTTCGCTCTTGTTGCCCTGGCTGCAGTGCAATGGCGCAATCTCGGCCCACTGCAACCTCCGCCTCCCAGGTTCAAGTGATTCTCCTGCCTCAGCCTTCCGAGCAGCTGGGATTGCAGGCATGCACCACCACGCCTGGATAATTTTTTTTTTTTTTTTTTTAATTTCTAGTAGAGACGGGGTTTCTCCATGTTGGTCAGGCTGGTCTCAAACTCCTGACCTCAGGTGATCCGCCCGCCTCAGCCTCCTGAAGTGTTGGGATTACAGGCGTGAGCCACCACACCCAGCCAGAAACACAACGGTTCCTACTGGTTTTTTGCTTGTTTGTGTAAAGAGCAACTTTGAGAGGGATATATGGCGTCTGGAAAGGAGAACAATTGCTTTCCTAGACTCACCCAAGACTGGCCCCCCCCAGAAAATGCACTCTCCTCCCCAAAATCCGCCCCCTCACAGGAGGCAGGGTTTTTCTTTTGGGCAAACCTGCTCCTGGGGAGAGGAGGTGGCAAAACCTGTTTGAAGATGAGGTTACCTCCCCTCCACACCTCCCTCCTTGGAGGCAAGAACTACAACAGCTGAGACAGAAACGAGGTAAAGAAGTGTTGGGGGCTGGGACAACCAGCTCCCCAACAACTTCTAGGTGTTTAAAGAAGGAGGCAGGAAGACTTGTGAAGATGGGAACTATACAAGAGGCAGGAAAAAAGACAGATGTTGGGTAAGTAAGATCCTGGCTCACTTGATTGGTAACAGGGAATAAATAGTCCTGAGAGACTTCCCCACCACCCAGCTCTTACTGGGTCAAATCTCGGGTTCCTCAAGGAGACAAGACTGTAAGAGAATTTGCAGAGAAGGGATGAGGGTGGTTGTAGGTAGGAAATGTCAGTATGGTATGGATCTGGGGAACAGGGGATTCCAGGATAATTCCCTGGTTTAAAAATAAAGGAAGTTTCTATAATATGTTGTATCTGATAAATCTGCCTGTGTTCTTTGTTTTCTAACCCTCACCCTCCAGAATGGCCATTAGGAAAGCTGAACCAGAACTGAGTTTAGTCCAGGATCTCGTTGTGGCAAATCTTTCTCCTTACCTTCTTCCTCCACCCCTCCACCTATGCCATGTTTTCCCTTAGCCACTCCCCAGCTGGGTGGAGGAAAGGCAGGCCTGACTAGATGCCGTCTTCCTGACTTCGCTCAGTGATAGCTGGGTGGGTCTAGCTGGGTTCCAGCCCATTGTAATGTGGGATATCTCTAACCCCAACTTCGTAGGTGGAGCAATTGCTATAGAGGTAAATATGATTAACTTTACATTCCATCTTTCCTCTGCTCTCAAACCCAACAAGCAGGTAATCTACTTCTAGCAAGTGGTGAAGGTAAGAGAAACATCTGTATAGGAGGCAAGAGATCTAAGTTCTTTTGAAGGCCTGCCCTCTGCTCTGTATCTCAATTACTGTTCTTCATTTCAGTTATTCTTACCTACTATTCAATTCCCTTAATCTTTTCTTCTTGGGGGGCTGTCGTTAGGGTCAGGGAGATTGCAGAAGTCCCAGAACTAGAAGCAGCCCTGAGACATGGGGAATTGGAGCTGAAGGAGGAATGGCAGGATGAAGAATTCCCTAGGTGAGGATGTGTGAGGGCGGCTGGGAGAAGGGAGGGATGGTCACGAATGGATGGAGGGGATGGCGCAGCAGCTCATGGCTGTAATCCCAGCACTTTGGGTGGCCGAGGCAGGTGGATCACTTGAGCTCAGAAGTTCAAGACTTCTCTGAGCAACATGGCATAACCCCATCTCTACAAAAATATAAAATTTAGCCAGGTGTGGTGGTGCATACCTGTAGTCCCAGCTACTCGGGAGGCTGAGGTGGGAGGATTGCTTGAGCTCTGGAGGTAGAGGCTGCGGTGAGCTATGATTGTGACACTGCATTCCAGCCTGGGCAACAGAGTGAGACCCTGTCTCAAAAAACTATTAAAAAAAGAGAAAGCATAGGTGATAAAATCATGGTGGGGAGAGAGAACCTATATATTGAGTCCTGGCTTGATGCCTTTGGTGTATATCTCTGCCGCCTTTTAATCTCTTCCCCTCTAGATTGCTTCCTGAGGAGGTTGACCCTTCTGAAGATCCTGGAGACCCTAAAGGAGATTCACAGGCAGGTAGGTCAAGTAGAAACCAGGCCTCAAGTTCTTGATTCCACTCCAGTAAAGGGCTATACCACCTCTATCCTTTTACAGTTCCATTTCCCCTTCCCCAAATCTCCCCTGCGTCAGTCCTTCTTCAGCGTTTAACCGATATTATCACTTTCACATACAGGAATTCTAGCCCTCTCGGCCCTCCAACGCACACACCCATCTTGGTTCTCTTTTTCCCCCTTTCTCCAACTGCAGGTACCCCCAGCACTTTAGCCCTGTGTGGCCAGCGCCCCATGCGCAAGCGTCTTTCTGCCCCAGAGTTGCGGCTGAGTCTGACTAAGGGGCCTGGAAATGATGGAGCTTCGCCCACCCAGTCTACACCTTCCTCTCCTGATGGCAGTTCTGACCTGGAGGTAGACGAATTGGAGACACCTTCAGACTCGGAGCAGCTGGACAGTGGACATGAATTTGAATGGGAAGGTGGGAAACAAACCAGAGGACTCAGCTGGTAGAAGTAGAGGCTAGAGCTAAAGGATCAGGATGGACTTAATGGGATTGCAGTTAGAACTAATAAGGTGGGACCAAGGGCTGCAGCCAGCAAAATTAGTTTCCTCAAATGGAACAGTAGGGCTTATAGGTCCAATGTGAGAGTAGTCAGTAGAGGGGGAGGGGAGCCCTTTGTTTATTAAGGAAAATTTAATAGAATGCCTGTTATATACTATCATGTATAGGACTGGGGTTATAAAGAGAGGCCCTACAGGTAATTCCCTGCTTAGTAGGAAACAAACATATATAAAAATAATTGCAGGAGCTGGGCGCGGTGGCTCACACCTGTAATCCCAGCACTTTGGGAGGCCGAGGCGGGTGGATCACGAGGTCAGGAGATCGAGACCATCCTGGCTAACACGGTGAAACCCTGTCTCTACGAAAAATACAAAAAATTAGCTGGGCATGGTGGCGGGAGCCGGTAGTCCCAGCTACTCGGGAGGCTGAGGCAGGAGAATGGCATGAACTCAGGAGTGGAGCCTGCAGTGAGCCGAGATGGTGCCACTGCACTCCAGCCTGGGTGACAGAGCAAGACTCCATCTCAAAAAAAAAAAAAAAAAATGCAGTTAAAGGTTATGATCTATACATGTGTAGGGTACAGTGTAGACAGGGAGAAGGAAAAGTCAGTTCTACCTGAGAGATGTTAGGAAAGGCTTCATGAAGGAGATGATTCTGAGCTAAGTGTTGAAAGCTGAAGCTGACATTTATCAGGTAGTTGGAGAGAGGGCATTCTAAGGAAAAGAAGCAGAAGCAACTCAAGCAATAGCATGGCATGTTGGGGAATTCAAAGTATGAGCATGACTATTTTAATATGAAGGGCTGGGAGGTGAAGAGAGAATGACAAAAGATAGTGCTGCTGGGTTAAGTAGACAAAGGTCACATCATGGAGGGCCTTGCTGCCATGCTAAGGAGTTTAGGTTTTATCTTGTAGACAATAGGGAGTCATGATAAGTTTTTTTGTTTTTTGTTTTTGATTCAGAGTCTTGCCCTGTTGCCCAGGCTGGAATAAAGTGGTGCAATATAGGCTCACTGCAACCTCTGCTTCCCAGGTTCAAGTGATTCTTGTTCCTCAGCCTCCTGAGTAGCTGGGATTACAGACATGCTCTACCACATCTGGCTAATTTTTATATTTTTAGTAGAGATGGGGTTTCACCATGTTGGCCAGGCTGATCTTGAGCTCCTGGCCTCAAGTGATCTGCCTGCCTTGGCCTCCCAATGTGCTGGGATTACAGGTGTGAGCCACATGCCTGGCCCAGTAAGGTTTTAATGAAAGGAGTAACATGATCAAATTTAATGACTCTGAAAAGATTGGAAACAACCTAAAGATCCAGCAGTAAGATATTACGTATGTTATGGTGCATCCATCCAGTGGAATACTAAATACTAGACAACATTTTGTTTTTGAGACAGTCTTACTCTGTTGCCCAGTCTGGAGTGCAATGCACGATCTTGGCTCACTGCAGCCTCAACCTCCTAGGCTCAAGCAATCCTCCTGCCTCAGCCACCCAAGTATCTGGGACTATAGGCACATGCCACCACACCTGGCTGATTTTTATATATTTTTGTAGAGACAGGGTCTTGCTACGTTGCCCAGGCTGGTCTTGAACTCCTGGCCTCAAGCAATCCTCCTGCCTCAGTCTCCCAAAATGTTGGGATTATGGGCCTTAGCCACTGTGCCTGGCTATGCAACTATTTTTTTAAATGAAGCAGTTCTTAGGCCGGGAGCAGTGGCTCACGCATGTAATCCCAGCACTTTGGTAGGCTGAGGCGGTTGGATCACCTGCGGTCAGGAGTTCGAGACCAGCCTGACCAACATGGAGAAACCCCATCTCTACTAAAAATACAGAATTAGCTGGGCATGGTGGCACACACCTGTAATCCCACCTACTTGGGAGGCTGAGGCAGGAGAATCGCTTGAACCCGGGAGGCAGAGGTTGCAGTGAGCCAAGATCGCGCCATTGTACTCCAGCCTGGGCGACAAGCAAAACTCCGTCTCAAAAAAAAAAAAAAAAAAAGACAGCTCTTTCTTGCTATGGAAAGATCATGCAGAATATCAAAAGATAATATATTATCATTTGAATAAAAAGCTAAAGAGGCTGGGTGCAGTGGCTCACACCTGTAATCCCAACACTTTGGGAGGCTGAGGAGGGCAGATCACCTGAGCCCAGAAGTTGGGACCAACCTGGGCAACAAAGTGAAACCCTATTTCTACGAAAAAAAAATTTTTTTTTAATTGGCCGGGCTTTGTGGCACACATCTGTAGTCCCAGCTACTCGGGAAGCTGAGGTGGGAGGATCACCTGAGCCTGGGAAGTCGAAGTTGCAGTAAGCCAAGATCATGCCACTCCACTCCAGCCTAGAAGACAGAGTGAGACCCTGTCTCAAAAAAAAAAAGGTAGAGAAGACAGGAAAACTTGCTCTAGCAGTGGTATAGAGAGTGGATTGGAAAAAAACAGAGTAGAGGCAGGGAAAGCAGTCAGGAGGCTAGTACCAAGGCCAGGTGAGAAATACTAAGAACACAAACCAGGATAGCAGTATGGAAAGGATGATGAAAGAATATCATAGAGATAGATGGAAGACAATTGGAGTCCAGTTGATTTCAGGGCTGATAGAGAAGAAAGAGTTTCACATGACATGCAGTTTTCTCACTAGCCAGGTATGCTGATGTGTACCCATAGCCCTAGCTGCTTGGGAAGCTGGGGTGGGAGTATCACTTGAGCCCAGGAGGTCAAAGCTGCAGTGAGCAAAGGTCGAGCCACTGTACTCCAGCTTGGGTAGCAGAGTGAGTCCCTGTCTCTACAAGAAAACAACAACAACAATAATAATAATAATACAGTTTTCTCATTCAGGCAGCTAGATGGATTGAGTCATTCATCAATATAGGAAATATGGCCGGGCACGGTGGCTCATGCCTGTAATCCTAGCACTTTGGGAGGCCAAGGCAGGCGGATCACCTGAGGTCAGGAGTTCGAGACAAGCCTGGCCAACAAGGCAAAACCTTGTCTCTACTAAAAATACAAAAAATTTGTTAGCTGGGGTGGCATGCACCTGTAGTCCCAGCTACTCAGGAGACTGAGGCAGGAGAATCACTTGAACCTGGGAGGTGGAGGTTGTAGTGAGCCAAGATCGCACCACTGCACTCCAGCCTGGGTAACACAGCAAGACTCCGTCTCAGAAAAAAAAAAAAAAAAAAGGAAATAGGAAATATGAGGGAGAATAAGAAGAATGATTTATTTATTATTATTATTATTATTATTTTTGAGACAGTCTCGCTTTTGTTGCCCAGGCTGTATTATTAGTATTTTTTTAGAGACAAAGTCTTACTCTGTCACCCAGGCTAGAGTGCAGTGGTACGATCATAGCCCACTGAAGCCTTGAATTCCTGGGCACAAGTGATCCTCCCACCTTGGCCCCCCAAAGCAGAAGAGAATGATTTTGAGTTCCATTTTTTTGTTGTTCTTATTGTTTTGTAATTTGTAATTTTATTATTTTTTTAAATTTTTTGTAAAGATGAGGTCTCACTTTGTTGCCCAGGCTGGTCTCAAACTCCTGGCTTCAAGCAGTCTTCCTGCCTTGGCCTCCCAAAGTACTGGGATTACAGGAACGAGCCACTGAGCACAGCCTTGAGTTCCCTTTTGAATCTGGTGATTTGTTGATGACAAGGAGACACCAAGTGAAGATGTTTTTGTTTTTGTTTTCGTTTTTGATACAGAGTCTTGCCCTATTGCCCAGGCTGGAGTAAAGTGGTGCAATATGGGCTCACTGCATTTAGGGATATGGCTAGAGTTAGAACAGAAGCCTGGGTTACAGGCTGGGTGTGGTAGCTCATGCCTGTAATCCCAGCACTTTGGGAGGCCAAGGTGGGCTGATTGCTTTGAACTCAGGAGTTCAAGACCAGCCTAGGCAACATGGCAAAACCCTGTTTCTACAAAAAATACAAAAATTAGCTGGGCATGGTGGTGCATGCCTGTGGTCCCAGCTACACAGGAGCCTGAGGCTAGAGAATCGCTTGAGCCCAGGAAGTGGAGGTTGCAGTGAGCTGAGATTGTGCCACTGCACTCCAGCGTGGGCTACAGAGTAAGACTCTGTCTCAAAAAAAAAAAAAAAAAAAAGCCTGGGTTAGAGAGGCAAATTTGGGATTACAGACATCATTTCCTTACTGGTGGAACTGAAGACATGGGACTAGATGAGCTCATCTAGGGAAAATCATTTAAAGAAAGAAAGAATCTCAGCCAGGCTCAGTGGCTCATGCCTATAATCCCAGCACTTTGGGAGGCCGAGGCGGGTGGATCACGAGGTCAGGAGATCGAGACCATCCTGGCTAACACAGTGAAACCCCGTCTCTACTAAAATACAAAAAAAAATTAGCTGGGCGTGGTGGCAGGTGCCTGTAGTCCCAGCTACTCGGGAGGCTGAGGCAGCAGAATGGCATGAACCGGGAGGCAGAGTTTGCAGTGAGCCAAGATTGCGCCACTGCACTCCAGCCTGGGCGACAGAATGAGATACTGTCTCAAAAAAAAAAAGGAAAGGAAAGAAAAGAAAAGAATCTCAGCCGGGCGCGGTGGCTCAAGCCTGTAATCCCAGCACTTTGGGAGGCCGAGACGGGCGGATCACGAGGTCAGGAGATCGAGACCATCCTGGCGAACACGGTGAAACCCCGTCTCTACTAAAAAATACAAAAAACTAGCCGGGCGAGGTGGCGGGCGCCTGTGGTCCCAGCTACTCGGGAGGCTGAGGCAGGAGAATGGCGTAAGCCTGGGAGGCGGAGCTTGCAGTGAGCCGAGATCGCGCCACTGCACTCCAGCCTGGGCAACAGAGCGAGAAAAAAGAATCTCAAAAAATACCTGATACTGCTAAGGGTCATAGTGCAAGGTCATCCTAAGTCCATCATCTAGTTAAAAGGTGAGGATAGTGAGTCACAGGAGAAAGAAACCAGCAAGATATTGGGTTGATGGGACAAAACAGGGCTAAAGAGTCAAGGAAAAGGCCAGATGCAGTGACTCACGCGTGTAATCCCAGCACTTTGGGAGGCCAAGCTAGGTAGATCGCTTGAGCTCAGGAATTTGAGACCAACCTGGGCAACATGGTACAACCCCATCTCTACCAAAAAATTAGCTGAACGTGGTGGCATGTGCCTGTGGTCCCAGCTACTCAGGAGGCTGAGGTGGGAGGATCACTTGAGCCTGGGAGGCGGAGGTTGCAGTGAGCTGAGATTGCACCACTGCACTCCAGCCTGAGTGGCAGAGTGAAACTCTGTCTCAAAAAAAAGGAAAAAAAAAAAATCAAGGAAAAAATCGAGGAATGACAGATTAGAGTAACAAACTAGGAATCTGAGGAAGTTACAAAAAACTGAAGGTAGAAAATCTGCCTGATCCTTCCCCATCCCTCTCTTTTAGATGAACTACCCCGGGCAGAGGGTCTGGGCGCCAGTGAGGCAGCTGAAAGGCTGGGCCGAGGTTGTATGTGGGATGTGGCTGGAGAAGATGGACGTCACTGGAGGGTGTTCCGAATCGGACCACGGGAGCAGCGCGTAGACATGACTGTCATTGAGCCCTATAAGAAAGTCCTGTCTCATGGAGGTAATGGCTAGCATAAATGGAGGGTAAGAGCTATGGCTTCTTAATAAAATGCCTAAGCTGGAGACTCAGTCATTGGATCCAAAATCTATCCTGTAACTTCCAAAGACCCTCAGAGTCCCTCAACTTAAACAGATATACTATCTATCAATACATATTTGTTGACCAAATGAATTTTCCCCTTATACTCTCCAGGTTACCACGGTGATGGCCTCAATGCTGTCATCCTTTTTGCTTCCTGTTATCTACCTAGAAGCAGCATCCCCAACTACACCTATGTCATGGAACACTTGTTTAGGTGAGGTGGAAGGCCTGAAGGGCTACAGGGCAGTGTTAGGGAGGGAAAAGTAAAAAAGAACTCCTTCAAAGATCAGTAGCTGATGGGAGAGTACAGTAATGTTCCTCTCACTCCCTGAAACCCCCAACACATACCTTCCCTGCAATTTCATCCCCCTAGGTATATGGTGGGAACTCTGGAGCTGCTAGTAGCTGAAAATTACCTGCTTGTTCATTTGAGTGGAGGCACAAGCCGGGCCCAAGTTCCACCTCTGAGCTGGATACGCCAGTGTTACCGTACCCTGGATCGGCGGTGAGACCTGGGATGAGAGGGCTACAACTGTCTATCTCATCTTTTTTTCCCACCTTTCTATTATTTCTTCTTCCATTTAGTCCTTTCCTATTGTCTTTGTCCTTCCACGTTCCTTTCCCAGCTCTTTTGTCTTCTGTCCTCTCTTGGAGTCAGGGAAATCTAGCTTCAAATCTTGCCATTACCACATTACCATTTACTAGCTATATGGCTTTGGACAAGTCACTTAACCTCCCTGGGCTTCAGCTTCAGCTGGCTGTGTTATCCAGACTGGAGTACAGTGGCATGATCTCGGCTCATTGCCACCTCTGCCTGCCAGGCTCAAGCGATCCTCCCACCTCAGCCTCCCAAGTAACTGGGACTACAGGCATGGGCCACCATGCCCGGCTAACTTTTGTATTTTTTGTAGAGATGGAGTTTCACCATTTTGCCCAGGCTGGTCTCAAACTCCTGAGCTCAAGTGATCTGCCCGCCTCCACCTCCCAAAGCGCTGGGATTATAGGCATGAGCCACTGCACCTGGCCACTTTAGCTTCTTTATCTATAAAATGGCAATGATTATACTTTTGCCACTGGGTATTTGTGAAAAGCAATTAAATTAGTGTGGCATATTGCCTGGCACACAGAAAGCACTCTTCTCTTCTCTCTGTCTTGCTATTTATTTCCCTTTCCATACCTCCATTATCTTCTTCTCTGCCTTCATCACTGACCTATGTGTCTTCTCTGTCACCAGGCTGTAGTGCAGTGGTGCGATCATGGCTCACTGGAACCTCTGCCTCCCTGGCTCAAGCCACTCTCCCACCTCAGCCTTCCAAGTAGCTGGGAGTACAGGCATGCGCCACCACCATGCCTAGCTAATTTTTGTATTTTTGTTGTTGTTGTTGTTAGAGACAGGGTTTTGCCATGTTTCTCAGGCCAGTCTTGAACTCCTGAGCTCAGGTGATCTGCCTGCCTCAGCCTCCCAAAGTGCTGGGATTACAGGCGTGAGACACTGTCCCTGGCCCTATGTCTTCTTTTCCTTCTCAGGATTTTTTTTTTCCCCTTTTGTTTCCCCCATCTCCCTTTGCTCACTTTTCTCTTCTTGCCCCCTTTCCTTTTTTTGTCCTTGCTGGTCTTCTTCCACCTAGAGTTTTATAAGTAATCTTGGTCATGGAGCGATGCAAAAGCATGCAAAAGGAACTTACGCAAGGATAGGGCACAAGAGGGAAATGGAGCAGAAAAAGACCAGGTGGCTGGGCATGGTGGCTCATGTCTGTAATCCCAACACTTTGGAAGGCCGAGGTGGGCGGATCACAAGGTGAGGAGTTCAAGACCAGCCTGGCCAACATGGTGACAAGTCACCATCTCTGCTAAAAATATATAAAAATTAGCTGGGCATGGTGGCATGTGCCTATAATCCCAGCTTCTTGGGAGGCTGAGGCAGAAGAATTGATTGAAACCGGAAGGTGGAGGGTTGCAGTGAGCCGAGATCGCACCACTGCACTCCAGCCTGGCGACAGAGCGAGATTCCGTCTCAAAAAAAAAAAAAAAAAAAAGAAAAAAAAAAAAGTCTGAAAGGAGAGTTTTTTAAAAATGAGGATCATGGAGGGCTAAATAAGATGGGCGGAGCTGAGATTACAGCTGACGGAATGGGGATTAGACCCAAGTACCAGATAAATCTAGAAACTAGAGAAGTGAAGGAAGTTACAGTACAGAAAACAGTTCCACTTGATCTTCACACATAAAGGTGGAAGAAGAAATAGGATGATCTCCTGTTGTTTTTCAGGCTACGGAAAAACCTGCGAGCCCTGGTGGTTGTCCATGCTACATGGTATGTGAAGGCATTTCTGGCACTGCTTCGGCCCTTCATCAGGTACTAGTTCTAGGAACAAGGACTCCCTTCTCCTTCCCCCCATTTTCAAAATCAAGATTAAGATCTTTCTCCACCTTGATTCTTTCTAGCCTTAACCACTCTACTTCTACATTTTTCTTTGCAAGGATTTTTGGGAACCCTTCTCCCAATACAAAACACAGTTGGTTTATTCTCTCTTTTCAGTTCCAAATTCACACGAAAAATCCGTTTTCTGGACAGCCTGGGGGAGCTGGCGCAACTCATATCCCTGGATCAAGTCCACATCCCTGAAGCTGTCAGACAGTGAGTTTCACACTTAAGGATAAAGCCTTGGGGGTGGGATGTGTAAAGCCAATCCCTACTTTTTTAATGCCTTGGGGGACATACAAAAGAACGAAAAGACAGAGGCCCTGCTTTCGGGTGCTTTAATATATATGGGGAAACTGCACACACCCAGAGAAGAAATGAAGGACACTATTGCATCCAACAAGAATAAATGAAAAAAAAACCTATATATATAAGTGCAGAGGCAATAAGGAATAAAGGAATAATCACAGTGCAGAGGAGATTCCGACTGGCCCTAGAAATTAGGAAGAGATGTGTTGGAAGTGAACAGATGATATCCAGTGGGGGAGAGGGTATTAGGGAGCAAAAGTGCTAAATGATGACTCAACCCAATCATCTAGCTCTTCCAGTTCACCTGGCTTGTCTCCCCAAACCAGAAAGTAAAACCCAAGTCCTGCCCCTGAACCTCTTCTCTCCTCTCATCTCCCCTCCCTCTCCTAGGCTGGACCGGGATCTCCATGGCTCAGGAGGCACCTAACACAGGACTGGATAAAAGGCCTTAGAACCAGTTAGTGATCTGCCTACACCCGAATCCCTGAAACATCTGAGCTGTTTTGTAAATCATCTTATCCCCAATCTCAGTACCACTGGATCTTCACTTCTCAGGGGGATTTTGTCCTTTGCATGACCCTGCCTTCAGCAGGGCTTTGAGACTGGGAAGCTGGTCTGCTGGGTGACTTTCATTCCAGTTGTTGGGGCGGAAGGCTGAATGTAGGGTCATTTTGTATGGGATATGCAGAGCTCTGGGGTTGTTTTGTTTTTTGAGACGGAGTCCGGCTCTGTGGCCAAGCTGGAGTGCAGTGACGCCATCTCGGCTCACTGCAACCTCTGTCTCCTGGTTCGAGCCATTCTTCTGCCTTAGCATCCCGAGTAGCTGAGACTACAGGCACACACCACGCCCAACTAATTTTTTTGTATTTTTAGTACAGACAGGGTTTCACCTTGTTGGCCAGGATGGTCTTGATCTCTTGACCTCGTGATCTGCCCGCCTCAGCCTCCCAAAGTGCAGAGATTACAGGTGTGAGCCACTGCGCCCGGCCAGAGCTCTGGGTTTTAATCCTACTTTAGCTGTAGAACCTTGGGCAAATCATCTTTTTGGGTTCCTCATTTTCCTCCTCTCTAAGTGGAGGGGCTGTGATCTTTCCACCTTGGATGGAAGAGGCTTACCTGACAGCCAGCCTGCCTGCTGGGAGCCAGGAGAGTCAGCTCATTAAATCTTGAAGAACCCCTGTATGCCCTTTTTCCTTCTAAGTCATGTCTGCTGCCTGTGAGCCTGGGAAGGAGTGCTTTCAAAACCTGTATTTTGCGCTCTTTAGTAAATTTAGAACTGTAGAGACTAATAAACTGCGATGAGACATTTAAGCTCTACTCCAAAGAAGTGAACGACTCTTTCACCACCCCTTGCATCCCAAACCTTCCTTCGGTTCTGGCAGAGTTCTTGCCGCAGAGATTCCTTAGGAGCACCCCGCGTGGTGCGCGGGCGCCTGCGCGTCGAACCCCACCCCCTTCCCCGCGGGCCTCGGTTCAAACGACCCAGTGGGTCTAGAGCGGAAGGGAGGGAGCGAAGGTAGGAGGCAGGGCCTGCCTCAGTGGCCTCCCTCCCAACCCCAAGAGCCCAGCCCCATGGTCCCCGCCGCCGGCGCGCTGCTGTGGGTCCTGCTGCTGAGTCTGGGTCCCCCGGCGGCGGGGGCCCAAGGCCTGACCCAGACTCCGACCGCAGTGCAGAGGATCAGTTTACGCTCTGCGGGCCCCAGGACCCGCAGCTACCGGAGCACTGCCCGGCCTCTTCTTCCCCGGAAGACGAGGATAATCCTAGAGGACGATAATGATGCCATGGCCGACGCCGACCGCCTGGCTGGACCGGCGGCTGCAGAGCTCTTGGCCGCCACGGTGTCCACCGGCTTTAGCCGGTCGTCCACCATTAACGAGGAGGATGGGTCTTCGGAAGAGGGGGTTGTGATTAATGCCGGAAAGGATAACACCAGCAGAGAGCTTCCCAGTGTGACTCCCAGTACAGCGGGGAGTTCCAGCACGAGGTTTATAGCCAATAGTCAGGAGCCTGAAATCAGGATGACTTCAAGCCTGCCGCACTCCCCCGGGAGGTCTACTGAGGACCCGCCAGGCTCGGAGGCCACCCTGAGCCAGTGGTCCACACCCGGGTCTACCCCGAGCCGGTGGCCGTCACCCTCATCTACAGCCATGCCACCTCCTGAGGATCTGCGACTGGTGCTGATGCCCTGGGGCCCGTGGCACTGCCACTGCAAGTCGGGCACCATGAGCCGGAGCCGGTCTGGGAAGCTGCACGGCCTTTCCGGGCGCCTTCGAGTTGGGGCGCTGAGCCAACTCCGCACGGAGCACAAGCCTTGCACCTACCAACAATGTCCCTGCAACCGACTTCGGGAAGAGTGCCCCCTGGACACAAGTCTCTGTACTGACACCAACTGTGCCTCTCAGAGCACCACCAGTACCAGGGCCACCACTACCCCCTTCCCCACCATCCACCTCAGAAGCAGTCCCAGCCTGCCACCCACCAGCCCCTGCCCAGCCCTGGCTTTTTGGAAACAGGTCAGGATTGGCCTGGAGGATATTTGGAATAGCCTCTCTTCAGTGTTCACAGAGATGCAACCAGTAAGTGTTTGGTTATAAGCCAGAGTCTTTGATGAGGGATCTGAAAAGTCCTGATATCTAAAACCCAGTTGCTAAGCCAGCCAGTGTTGCTTACATGAACTGTTACTGACTTACCTGGTTATTGATTCATAACATGCATTGGTTATTCACAATGTTAGCCATTGATTCCACCTTTTTTTTTTTTTTTTTTGAAACGGAGTCTTGCTCTGTCGCCCAGGCTGGAGTGCAGTGGCCGGATCTCAGCTCACTGCAAGCTCCGCCTCTAGGGTTTACGCCATTCTCCTGCCTCAGCCTCCCGAGTAGCTGGGATTACAGGCGCCCGCCACCTCGCCCGGCTAGTTTTCTGTATTTTTTTAGTAGAGACGGGGTTTCACCGTGTTCGCCAGGATGGTCTCGATCTCCTGACCTCGTGATCCGCCCGTCTCAGCCTTCCAAAGTGCTGGGATTACAGGCTTGAGCCACCACACCCAGCTGATTCCACCTATTATTTATTGAGCAACTACTGGTTGGTCATTAGGTAAAATGTCTTACTGCTCATTAGGTGATTATTGACCAAATAGTTAATAGTTAAGATTGGAAATACTTTTTTTTTTTTTTTTAAGACAGAGTTTCACTCTTATTGCCAAGGCTGGAGTGCAATGGCATGATCTTGGCTCACTGCAACCTCTGCCTCCCAGGTTCAAGCAATTCTCCTGCCTCAGCCTCTTGAGTAGCTGGGATTATAGGCACTCACCCACTACCACACCCAGCTAATTTTGTTTTTGTTTAGTAGAGATGGGGTTTTACCATGTTGGCCAGGCTGGTCTAGAACTCCTGACTTCAAGTGATCCACCTGCCTCGGCCTCCCAAAATGCTGGGATTATAGGCATGAGCCACTGAGCCTAGCCCTGGAAATTCTTTTTTTTACAAAGTCTCGCTATATTGCCCAGGATGGTCTTGAACTCCTGGGCTCAAGCAATTCTCCTGCCTCAGCCTTCCAAAGTGCTGGGATTACAGGCATGAGCTACTGTGCCCCTGGCCATAAGACTTTTTTTTTTCAAGACAGGGTCTCACTCTCATCACTCAGGCTGGAGTGTGGTGGTGCAATCACAACTCACTGCAGCCTCCATCTTCTGAGCTCACGCAATCCTCCCACTTTAGCCTGCTGAGTAGCTGGGACTACAGACATGTACCACGCCTGGCTAACAAGATCTCACTATGTTGCCCAGGCTGGTCTCCAACTCCTGAGCTCAAGGGATCTGCCCACCTTGGCCTTCCAGAATTCTGGGATTACAGACATGAACCACCATGCCCAGCCCATAAAGACTTTTTGATGCACAGATAATTAACAGATATGGAGGATCTTAATCAATTAATAGTTTTGACCTAATACAGCTTAATAGCAACAACTGCCAAAATTTGAGGTCTTACTATGTGCACTTTACCTGAATCGATCTTCACACCCTATGAGGTATTATTATCCCCGCTTTTCAGATGAAGAAATTGAGGTTTACAAAGCTAGTAAGTGGCAGAGCCATGAGATTTAAATCAGGTTTGACACCAGTGCCAACCCTCTTCACCACTACCATCTGGGAGAACTGTCCTTCCGGGACAAGGAAGGATAGTCCTCTGCTTTACCCAGAATTACCAAAGGTTCTGATTGACTTGATAAGGTTTCAATTGATACGGATGATAGGACTTTGAGGAGGGAAAGGTGATAAACAAAGCATATGCTTGGTCATTTTGCTTGTTTCTGTTTTTCTCCTTGTGTGTCCAGTACCATTATTGCATACAAAAATAAGTAAAGGGTGGGCAATAGGGTTGAGGGAATATGGGTTTGTGGGAGGGGGAGATGAAGCAAGGAAGGGAAAGAATATAGATGTGGTTGTAATTTCCCTTTTTCTCTATTTTTTTTCCTTACCCAGATAGACAGAAACCGGAGGTAATGGCCACTTCATCCACATGAGGAGATAGCAGCATCTCAACCTCTCATGCCCTTTCAATCCTAGCACCCACTAGATATTTTCAGAACAGAAAAACAAAACTGGAAAATACATTGTTTGGTCTTGTGTTTCTTTACAGAGGTACCTGAGGGAGGAGAGACATAAATCTCTTCATCACTAAGACTGAACTGTGTAACTAGCAGCCTCTGGCTTATTCCCTACTCCCTGTCCCTCAGGATAAAATGTTGATATTGCTCATTTTCCTCATTTCCAACATTGTTTTAAAACAACTACTTCTTTTACAGGCTTGAAAAATCTCAAATAAATGCTAAGAAAAGGGAGTAGGAAGAACAAGGAGTTGAGCCCTTGAAAGATGACATTGGTCTTCTTGCCTTCATAATACTTGGCCCTCTCTCCTCAGAAGGGCAATGTTGGTACAAAATTCCATCTTGGCCACTTTGGAGGAGTTATCTTCATTAGCCACATCCATCCTTTAATCCAACACACACCTGCAGTGATTACTGTGCAACTATTTTGCTTAAATTTTTTTATTTGAAAAATGTATTTAAAAGTCCAACAACTTTTTAATATAAATTATGACTCTCAAACCCATTCCCATCACTTTATTAGTGATGGTAGCATACATATTAGAGAAGGTAGCTGAAGGCAAGAGAGCACCAAAGGAAAAAGACTGTGTCCAAAGAACAGGTATTAAATGGGGCTGAAGATCATGGTAACCAGAGATTTCCAGGAGTCTCTAATCTTTCTACCCTATCCTGTTAACCCTTTAGATCTCTAGTATAACACTCAGGCTACTGAGGTATTTTAGGGCAACAAGTTGGGTTACTTTCAGAGCAACCAGCTTGACTGGAACTGAGAGTAAATTGGGAATGTAGGACCAATCTTAGACCCTGAAAAATGGCAGAAAATACATGGAAATTTAAAAAAAAAAAAAAATAGAACCTCAGTCACTGCTCTGTAGGTATAAGCAAACTGAATGGGTGGTGGAATTGGCAGAATGGATACCAGTTCCTACCTTCCTGACCCCACTACCATAGAACAGGATGTTTCCTGTTGCAAATCGAATGAGACCCCAGCCTTGTCTCACAGCAGGCAGGAGCTCATCTGTCTTGTTCTGCCTTCCTAATTACCTTGGAAGGGCCAGAACAAAGAACACCTGAGAATACTGAAAGTGCCTAAAGACCCCTGCTCCTACGTTGTTTTCCCATCTAAAGCAGACTCTTCAGCCGGGGTGGGGGCAGTGGGACCTGGTCTTCAGACAAAACTCCCTGAGTCTAATGTGTGTCTGGTTCTAGGACTAGGGCACAGAAATAGAGCTTAAAATTTGGGGAGGATAAGGAGTGTATCTACTGCTTCTCTCTCCCCCATCCTCAATCCTACCATACCCTGTTCATATCTACACTGCAGGAACCACTTCTCCAGAGGGCGAGAATGGAGGAGCATGGGACCTGTCCATCACAGCAACACGTGAGCACAAGCAAAACACTGAATAAAGAATTGTTTGGAGATTATGTGCAGCCCTGCTGAGCCTCATTTATACGAGCTCCTAGTTCATCCATGGCTCGGGCTTAAGATGAGTAACATGATGAGGGTAGCGTGCCAAGCAGAAATCACTTCAGAGAAAAATATCTTGACTTTAGAGCTGTGGTTCTCAAATGGAGGCGATTTTGCCCCCTAGGAGAAATTTGGCAATGTATAGAGACATTTTTGGTTGTCATAACTAGGGTGGGCCAGGGATGCTGCCAAATATCCTGTAATGCACAAAACAGGAAACAGGTATCCTTTACCAAGAACACTTCAGCCCAAAATGTCAAAGGCATCTCGGTTGTGAAACCTTGTTCTAGAGCCTCTCCCTGCTCCCGTGCTGTGAGGATCTTAAGACTCCTAAACTCACAGATGATTGTTTCAACCTGTTTATCTCACCATCCTCAATGATCAGAAGTTCACCTTGAGATGGACTTACTCCTAGTTCTGCTGCATTCTGGGTTTCTCTCCAGACCCCTCTTCCTCCTCTCACCTGGGCCACCAGGGAGGTTGGCAGAGGGCAGGAAAAATGCCCCAAGACTTAAATGGAATGTCATCAGGTGAAAAGCTATCTCTTACCTTAACTCTTATTCGGTGGGAAACAAGGTTCCTAATAGGGATAGAGTTAAGGGTGGAGGCAACAGCAGGATGGGGATAATTAAGAGAACCTGAATTAAATTTTTAATATTTTAAAAGAGGAAAGTTGCTGGGAAGCTGGTAAACAGAAACAGAGGATTGATTAGAGGCCTAACTAGAGAGAGACACTGGTATTAGCAGAG
Source organism: Papio anubis (assembly GCF_008728515.1). Classification (NCBI taxonomy): domain Eukaryota; kingdom Metazoa; phylum Chordata; class Mammalia; order Primates; family Cercopithecidae; genus Papio; species Papio anubis. The sequence continues at coordinate 121,571,905 of NC_044976.1, forward strand.
AGATATTGAGGGGCTGTGAGCCTAAGGTTTGAAATCTAAAGAGTGGAAAAGGGAGTAGTCACCCCCACCAGCCCGTTTGACATCTGCTTTAGTTCATTCCAGGAGGAAGAACGGCAGGGAGGTAGGGAGCTTCTCAGCAAAGCCAGCTTCAGCTTTGATAATTTCACCCACCTACCCCATTTAAGGAGTTCCAGGTTAAGAGTTTAAAAACAGGTGGCACCCAGACCATCATTCAGGAGACAGGAACTCATTCCAGGTTCCTAGAGAACTCCTATCTCAGATCTGAGGGTGTCCAGGGCTTCAGCTGAGCTCCTCTGGCTAACCAGTAGTCACTTGGTCAGTCCTGCTGCCTTGACCCCATCTCCAGGAGGGGCTATAGCCAGAGGGAGTAGAGGGAGTCCAGCCCCCAAGTCTTGTGAGGCACTGTTAGGCAGATAGGGAAAAGAGGGGTCCTTAGATCACTGGTTCAAGGAGGGATCTGGTAGGGGCAGCATTTCTTCTGGGCTGGAAACAGAATGGGGGTTTCAAGATGGCAGAACCTGAAATTAAAAAAAAAAAATTTTTTTTCTTAAAGATTAGCCTCAAAGAAAACCAAGGCTTTAGGAAGAAGGCACTACCTAGTGCAGACTTTAAGCTGTTTCCACAGTGTGTTCTTTACTTCTATCTGCACAACACCCTCTCAGTCTTTCTATATCCTACGCTTTTTTTTTTTTTTGAGACAATCTCGCTGTGTTGCCCAGGCTGGAGTGCAGTGGCATGATCTAGGCTCACTGCAACCTCCACCTCCCGAGTTCAAGTGATTCTCCTGCCTCAGCTGCCTGAGTAACTAGGATTACAGGCATGTGCCATCATGCCTGGCTAATTTTTGTACTTTTAGTAGACACAGGGTTTCACCATGTTGGCCAGGCTGGTCTCGAACTTCTGACCTCAAGTCATCTGCTGACCTCGGCCTCCCAAAGTGCTGGGATTATAGGTGTTAGCCACCATGCCCAGCTTAGATCCCACATTCTTGAATCTTCCCTTCTAATTCCTTCCTATCTCCCATTCTTTTTTTTTTATTTTTTGAGATAGAGTCTCACTCTATCACACAGGCTGGAGTGCAGTGGCGCGATCTCAGCTCACTGTAACCTCCACCTCCCGGGTTCAAGTGATTCTCATGCCTCAGCCTCCCAGGTAGATGGGACTACAAGAGCATGCCACTGTGCCCGGCTAATTTTTGTATTTTTTGGTAGAGACGGGGTTTTGCCTCATTGGCCAGGCTGGTCTTGAACTCCTAGCCTCAAGTGATCCACCCACCTCAGCCTCCCAAAGTGCTGGGATTACAGGCATGAGCCACCACGCCTGGCCACACCTTCCTTTCTTGCATGAGATCAGGGTTCTGAGTCAGGGTATCAGGTTGTGTTGTTATGGGGGCTGAGGTGTAGGGTGGGTTTCTCTAATCACTCACCGTTCCATTATTGGAGCTATAAGCCCCTAGAATTGCTCCATGGCCTATCTCGGTTTCCCTTGGATCTCATCTGCTCCTGAACTGCACCTGTCTGTGAAAAAACAGATGTGAGACACCTTCCTAAGTCTTCATATCCTACAGTAAGAACTCTACTTTGTGCCCTCCAAGGAAAAGGTTGATGCCATCTCCTTGACAATAGCAGCCGTCTACTAACCGCCATTCCTCCTAGGGGAGTCTCAATGCCTCTTTTCACACTGGCCTTCATGAGGATGAGGTAAAATGGGTCTTTTACTAATATTCCCTCGCAATGGATTCTCCCCTATATACCTGAGTTTCAGGATCTGGGAACAGACTATCTTTAGACCCATTTCCCTTATTTTGGGAACAGAAATGCATCTTAGACATTGTTTAGGATGACGGTGCTCAGCTTTTTTCCTGTCCCAACACTCCTAAATATATGATTTACGGCGGGGCGCGGTGGCTCACGCCTGTAATCCCAGCACTTTGGGAGGCCGAGACGGGCGGATCATGAGGTCAGGAGATCGAGACCATCCTAACACGGTGAAACCCCGTCTCTACCAAAAATACAAAAATCAGCCGGGTGCGGTGGCGGGCGCCTGTAGTCCCAGCTACACGGGAGGCTGAGGTAGGAGAATGGCGTGAACCCAGGAGGCGGAGCTTGCAGTGAGCTGAGATCCGGCCACTGCACTCCAGCCTGGGCGACAGAGCGAGACTCCATCTCAAAAAAAATAAATAAATAAATAAGTATATATATGATTTACTCTGACACTGAGATAGCAGCTCTTAATTAGGAGAAGGGAGGATTATAAGCTTTTTGGAAAAAGCCCTCCAACTATTAAGATATATATGCCCCCTACCCCAGTGAAGAACAATCTGCTAAGTTGTAAAGATGAGAGAACCTAGGCCCAGACACCTAAAATGCCAGGTCTCAGGTTTCCACAACTTGTGACCAGGACTAGAATCCCAGGTTTTTACTTCCCCATTGAGTATTTTCATATGTCCCTAGCTTGAACTTTCAAAAAGAAGGAACGGTTATAGACCTCACCCCCGTATCAACCTCTCCCCATTTCCTTGTTACCATGGCAAGTCCATCTCCGGCCCCCATCTCCCCAGAGCCAATGTGAGTCAGGTGGACAAAATTCATTGGTTCCCCAATCATGGTCCGGTCAATCCGTCTTCTCTTCTTCTTCTGCTTGGAGAAGATAAGGAGTCATGTCTTAAGGCCCCTCCTCCAGTCAGAGTGGAGGAAAGGAAAAGAGTCTTCAAAACCACTAAAAAGCTAAGGGCCTGGTGGGAAGAGGGGATGTGGCATTGTAACAGGGAAACCACTAGGGCATGAAAGGCAAAGCTGGAACAACAAAAGCACACAGAAGACATGAACCAGAGTAGTGAGGGCAGTGGCCTGTAGAGTGAACACCGGACGAAGAAAGGACACGTCAAAGTCACCTCTGACTGATGACGAAATAATGGGGAAAACTGACAGGTATGCAGCTCCACCTACAAACCCCGCCCAGCTCAGAATGGACAGGAACAGGAGGTAATAGCTAGGACTATTCACTTCTTCCATCACCCAATGCCCTTTATTCCACATATACAGCTGCTTGACTATAGAAGCTCCTGACACAGAGGGAGGCAAGAAGTGTGCTTTTTAGATGGCAGATCCTAGATGGTGTGGCTACCTCACAGCACATGGTAATTGACTGCTCTTTGGGTTAGGATGGGGGTGGGGAGACTCACCGGCTGGGGTTTCTCTACCACACAGCAGCCCAGTTTGTGCCAAAATTCACTCATGTTCCCTGATGGTTCCAGCTTCACTCCTCTGAGGCCCCAAAGGGCTCTTGCTCTGGTGTTTGGACAACCCACTCCTCACTCTCCCCAGATATAACAACACCCTGGGTTCACTCAGCTGGATGGGTCCAGAGAAAGTAGAATCCCTGGAACCCTTAACTGAGCAGTGAAGGTCAGTGTCTCAGAGCCTGAGAGATGAACAGGACCAGAGAGAGAGGTGGGCAGGCAGGCACAAGGTTATGTCTTCCTCAGACTCGGAACCCTGGATTAGAAGAAAGTAAAAAGAAAGAGAAATGAGAAATCTCCCCCTCCCCCAATCCTTGAGAAACCTCCTGATGAGCCTATATCTTCTCAGTCCTCCCTGAGGGGCCCGAGACCTGTACACCAACACTCGTTCCCAAACACTACAAACCTCAGTTTGACTCTTAAGATAACGGAACAGAACCAAAAGGCCACCAAGGGGTTAAGGAGCAGTGGCTGGTGGTACCAAGGGAGAGGAAGGGGGCTAGAAGCACTTAGAGTTAAAAGGATGGGCGAGGACCAAAGGACAGTGGCAGAAATTAGCAAAGTTTGGGGTGCTAGAAGCTCCAGCTCCCTTCTCTCTGAGTTTAGGGCAGAAGGGGAGGGGCATTTAAGTGACTCTGAAGAGGAAATAGTGGTTTTTTGTTCTCACAAACAAGGTCTCCACCCTGTCCCTGCCTTTTTTCTTACCTTGCCCTGAATGCTAGAGTTTCTTTAAGAACAGGGGAGCCCTGGACCACTGAGGTCCTAGGAGACTAACTGACAGGTTGGCCCTCAGGAAAGACTTTCTACAATGAGAAATGTTTTCCCCCTCTGCTGCCCTGTTCCTCCTGATTTCCCTCCAGTGAAATCCAATCCCTCCCAGAAGCCAGTTAGCAGTTCCTTTATTACCTGACCTTGAGATCCTTCCTGAAGGCTGTGTACATTCTGTTTATCTGTGTCCTGTATCACTGCACTCCTGTGTGTACACCTCTGTTTGCACATGTGTGGCATGGCCATATCTCCACGTGTGTCCAGTACAGATCATCTGTGTACAGGTTGTGGGTACATGTGCCAGGTATCTTCTGTCCCATGAGGAATATTTTCCCCACCGTCCACATGTCCTATCTGCCACTCTGCTCTGCCTCACACCCTATAGGGCCCAGGCTCCCCTCCAGCTGTGACCTGTTCTCCCCTCCCTCCTCACCAATTCCATCCTCAAGCTTCGTCAGTCAACCAGACACAAGGAACTTTCCAATAGTACTAGTGTCCAGGGAAGAACTTCCTCCCTTCTCACTACTGCCAGCCAGGGTAGGACACATCTGGGTTTCTTCTTAGACTCACTTGCATTTCCCCAGTCCTATAGTACAGACAACCTCAAAGATTCCAAAAAGGGGAGTTTCATAAATACGACACTTTAACATGAACAGGAATCTCCCTTTCTTCCAGGCCAGGAACACTGATGCTTTGGCACCCCAGACTGATTTAAAAACAAGAGATAGGCCGGGCGTGGTGGCTCACGCCTATAATCCCAGCACTTTGGGAGGCCAAGGCGGGCGGATCACCTGAGGTCAGGAGTTTGAGACCAGCATGGCCAACATGGTGAAACCTCATCTCTGCTAAAAATACAAAAGATTAGCTGGGTGTGGTGGCGCATGCATGTAATCCCAGCTACTTGGGAGGCTGAGGCAGGAGAATCGCTTGAACTGGAGGTTGCAGTGAGCCAAGATTGCGACATTGCACTCCAGCCTGGGCAACAAGAGCGAAACTCCACCTCAAAAAAACAAAACAAAACAAAAAAACAAGATAGCAGGGTGTTAGTAGCATGCGCCTGTCATCCCAGGTACTGGGGAGGCTGAGGCAGGAGGATCACTTGAGCCCAAGAGTTGGAGGCTACAGTGAGCCATGTTTGCACCACTGCACTCCAGCCTGGGTGACAGGGCAAGACCCTGTCTCAAATACAAAAAAAAAAAAAAAAAAAACACACATACACACATAAAGAGAGGTTTTTTAACAGCCTTGAGATGAGATCACACAAACACTCAAATGCAGCGTCTAGGGGAAGGGAGAACCCAGGAGGCTAGGCTCTCTCTTACTTCCCTTCTCACCACTGGAAGGGAGGAGTAACCAGAAGGAGCGGAAGCTAAAACACAGCTGTCCAGAGAGGAGAGCTGCGGTCAGTGGGACGTCAGTGAGTCAGTCATAGGGTTTATCCTGATGGTGGTGGTGGCAGGTGGTAAGGGTTGGGGGAAAATGAAGAATTAGAGGAAACCCCCAACACCAGCAGGCAGGCTGTACTGCGACTGGACTCTCCCTCAACATCTCCTGCCCTGCTCAAAGCTGAGGGACAGAGGTGGATAGTGCTGGGAGCGAAGAGGAGAAGAGAGGGGGAGGAGGAGAGAGGGAAAGGGGCAGTGCAGAGAACAAGGCCATTTCTGTTTCTTTTCCAGGGACCTGACCAGAGCTGGGTGGAGGGAAAGTGTGTGTGTGGGACTTGGCATGAAATGACCAATGATGACGAGATGTGACCAGGAAATTCCATTCCCTAGGACATTAGGGTCTCTGAAACTTGAGGGTGGGGTCAGAGTGTGAAGACAGGTCAGGGTGAATGTGATGGTAGCACAGGGAAGGGGGGATGGGAACAAAGCCAAAAAAGGAAGTAAGAGCCACTGGCGGCCACTCTTCTTTAAAGCAGCCAGAAGAGAGTGGGTTGAGGAAAAATGAAGTCCTGAGCTGGTCAGCCCAGGCGGAAGAGCCACCGAATCCAACCCCACAGTGGGTAGGGAAGGGGCTGAGAAATCAACAGGAGGGATGAGGATTAGACCGCATAAGGCCACGTCCTTGTTGCTCAGAACTCGGCCTCTCTGAGTTCCAAATGGCAAGAGTGAAATATGGAACCGGGAAAGCCACCCCCCACCCCCACCAAGATCACACTAGGACTTGAGGGTCTCAAAGCTGTTGGGAGGTGAGCAGAAGGGTTAGGAAAGAGGTGCCAGGGAGGAAGGATGTACAGGCTAGTTCTCTGGTCCCATTCAGGCCCCAAACCGGTTCACCCGGTCCCACCGCCTCTGGCCCTAAGGCCTCCAACCCGCGGCCTGACAAGCCCTCACATGAAGCAGCTGGAGAGAAAGAAAGAATCGAGAGAATGGAATGGGCAATTCTGGCTAGAAGCCCGGGGCAGCAGCTGGTCCCTGTGTGGAGACCCCTAGACATGGAGGGCTGCGGAGGGGCTCTGGAGAAGTGGAGTGGACTCCGTATTTCAGCCAAGTGACAGGCCCAGCCCAACCTTCCCCTTCCCCAGGAAAGGTCTTCTGGGGGCTTAAGAGGAAAGAGGGCTAGGCCCTAAGCCTCCCCTCCCCAAATATATTCAATCACTCAGATTCCATATCTGTCTCCCCCCACTACCCAACTCTACCCAGAAGTTCTCTGCTCTTCCCAATCCTTAACCGGATTGGGACCTCCCTGGGAATCTTTCGGACCCTCTCCTTCCCACCCCCACCCCAACATTCCAGTTCCTTCTTTTCCTTCTACTCTTCAGCGGCCTCAGCCTGCGCACCCCAGGAGGGTGGATGAGGACGGCCACCCCGGGCGCGCACCCCGTTCCCAACGCCCCAGCATCTCTGCAGCCCAAGACATCCGCCTTCCCCACACCCCGCATCCGGTGTGTCTCCGCCTGGCCCTGCCGGCGCGGCGGGCGGGCCGGGGGACCAACTGCACGGCCTCACCTGCTCTTCTCCGGTATCCAGACGTTCAGCTACAGCTGGCGGGGGTGAGGGGGCTCTGCTCCGTGGCCGCCAGTGTGGGCTTCCCGGGCTAGCTCTGCGGCCCGGTGGGGGAGCCCAGGACGAGCCGGCAGAGGTGGGGCCGGCTGAGGGCGGAAGCGGCGGCGACGCGATTACGAAACCCGTCCGGCTCGGAGCCGAGCGCACAGCTCCCCTCTGGACTGCGGAGGCACTGCACTGTGCGAGGCGTGGGAGGGTGCCTCTGCAGCCCCCCAAGGCCGCCGCCCCTGAGGGGAGAACCGGAGAATGCGGACACCTAAATGAGGGCCTGGTACCCAAGCTGGGGCCCCCGAAATCTCACGTTCCCTTTGCGCGCCAGGCATTTCGGGGCAAAACGAAGCGGAGCCCCCCAAACCCCGAGACCTAACCAAGTTCAGAGATTCGCAGAAGCACGCCCCCCCACCCCAAATCTCTTCTGTGCTCTACCCAAAATGGAATAGGACTAGGTTTATTTACCCATTGTGAGGGTAGAGAGGCGAGTCAGGAGGATCAGGGATTGGGAGAACGGGTGGAAAAATATGATTCTTAAAAATACCTTGTAACCTGAAGTCCTTAAATTGTAGAAGAGAGGAACACTACTTTCCATTGTAGTCTAGAGTTAAGATTTCAAGTCTATAAATTAGAGGACCTAAAATTAGAGGGCAATTAACTGCTCATTCATTGCGCCCCTAGTCAGCACGGGGATGCTGGAGGAGATCGGGAATAATAGCGCAGACCAATGAGCCTACGGAGACGCTTTAATCGTCTCTTTCCCTCAAGTGTTCTGGAACCTATCATTTGAATTAGCCGAGTCAGGCAGGAGGGGGCGGGGAAATCCTTCCGCCCTTCTTAGGAGGGGCTGCATTGCAGGGGGAGAGCTAACTGACAGACTCAGTCACTGAAGAGGGAAAAGGAGTGAGAAGACAAAGCCGTCAAAGCCCCAACAGCTTTGTATTTCTCCAGCCCGGCACAGATCCCGGAGCCCCCGAGGCACTCCCTCCATCTTTGGAACACGCCAGTAATTGATTGATAACAGGTAAACCAAACTGAGGGAGGGGGGCAGGGGGCTGCAAAGATAGAAGAGCGGCTGCTTATGGTTAGATTGAAAGACCCCACATAAGGTGGGGGACAGCTGAAGAGGAGAGAAGGGGGCGCTATGAACAATGGGTAGTTATTTCTTCACAGCATCCATGCCTTGTTACCTTGTACAGACCATTAATTTCTAACAATTTACATGTAGTTATTTCTCAGCACCTACCTCCTTATTTCAAATATCCTTTTTCTGTAATTTATTGTCCTGTGTATTTAATATATTCAGTCTACTTATCTTCCTTTTCAAACCATAATTTGTTCTACCAGCTATTTGATGAATCTTTAGTCCTACTGTATCTCTCTGCCCTCTACTTCCCTATACTTGCAATTTTTTTTCCGTAGTGTTCTATGTTTCTCTGTAGGAGGGAGTTTGGGAGGGGGTTATATGGGATAATGTTTAGTGTAATCCTGACCTTTCTTTGGACAATCTCTTTCACTCCACCTCAAATCTTTGCTCCAAAGAAAGAGGCAGCCTGGGGTAGGAAGGGTGGGGGCCTCTGTGTTGGAGAACTGCCTGATTCCATAGTGAAATCAGTATAGCCCACAGGAGCTAGCTATGGGGACAGATTCTGGAAAAGAATGATTATTTGCAGCTCAGTGGAATTGGTGGGGGAATGCTAATAGGAAAATCCAAGCTCTGACTGAGGCACACATTATGAGATGCCAGAGAGCTTCCGCTCCCCTCTACCACCACCACCACCTTGTCTTTCCCCCTTCCCCATGGTGGCAGCATGACACAGCAAGGCCCTGTTGAGTAGGCCTTGGATGCCCACAAAGGGTCTGGACAAAGGATATTTGGGTGTGTCTGTGTGCCTCCGAGAGAGGTGTATCTTTCTAATCTATATATTTGCTAATCATGTATCTCTAAGAACAGAGTGATAATTAGAAATTGCCTTTGCCTCAAATACCTGGATAATTTAAAATGAAGGTTAGTGGGAAGCATTTATTGAACATATGTTGTGGTACAAGGCACTGTCGAAACCCTTTAAGTAAATGATACCGTTTAACATAACGATAGATGTAAAGATAGATGAAGTAGGGGTGGAGAGCATTTGTGGAGGGGAAGGGGAAGCTAGCCAAAAAAGGAACCTTTTGCAAAATTTGGAGTATTTGATAATTAAATCCATACTGTATTAAATCAAAAATGTCATTACTATTTACATTAGTGAATAGTATTTTAACTTCAATTTTCTGTGTAGTCTTAGTTTTATGTTCTTGACTTGATTTTAATGCCACATATGCTTGCATGCATGTCTTTCTTGAATATATTTTGTACCCTGTGTACATGTCTCTGGGTCAATGACATAGAGATTTTAGGCCTTTTGAGTTAATGTTTCATAAAATTTCCTTTAGCTTTTTAAATTGCAAGATAGCTCTACCAAACACTCAGGGACTATTTGAGCAGTTTTTTATACATAGTCTGGTTGTAAGAAAAGGAGTCAGTTTGTCAAAGAGCTTTTTCTTTTTCTCAGATTCTAGCTTGCTCCCTACTGCCCTTTGCTTTTCCCCATTCAGATCACAATTATAGGAACAATCACCTAACCTACGGAATATCTATTCTTCAGCAACTAAGAATTATTTTAAGTTTTGGGAATACTGGTATAGGTTTATATAAAACTGTTGGCAACTATCCATGTACAACACAAAAAGGGATCAGATTGGGAATTATGAGACCTGGATTCTATAGAAACTGGCTGGAAGTCTTCCCATTAATTTCTAAGATGTCTTCTAGTTTTAAAATTCTGTGATTTCTCCTCCCATGATTCTTTTTTTTTTTTTTTTTTTTTTAGTTGGAGTCTTGCTCTGTCGCCCAGGCTGGAGTGCATTGGTGCGATCTTGGCTCACTGCAACCTCTGCCTCCCGGGTTCAAGCGATTCTCCTGCCTCAGCCCTCCGAGTAGCTGGGATTACAGGCACCTGCCACCGTGCCCAGCTAATTTTTGTATTTTTAGTAGAGACGGGGTTTCACTATCTTGGCCAGGCTGGTCTTGAACTCCTGACCTTGTGATCCACCCACCTCGGCCTCCCAAAGTGCTGCGATTACAGGTGTGTGCCATTGCACCCAGCCCCATGATTCTATTTTTCAAAGAGCCTATAATGTGCCTTGCATTATACTAAGCTCGTTCTGGAGAAGACTTGTCAGGGAGGAGAGAGAAAACAACCCAGCTAGCTGGGAAATAACTAGTAACAGTAAGAATCCCTGTAGCCACAAGTCCGTAACAGTACTGACTCCTAGGGTATGCTTCTTAGGATCTCTATAGTCCCAGATTTAAGCAGGGGGAGGTTGGTTAATGGATACAACCATTTTTTTTTTTTTAGCTCTCTTTCTGTGCACATCTCAGCAAAGTACTATGGAGATTATCAGAGTTGAATATCATAGGATGATGACCTCACCTTTCCAACATGCTCCCCCACCCTGCTCCAATCCCTGCATCACCCTCCTTCTAAGCAGCTTCTCTGCTGAGTAATGCTCAGTTCCCAGGGTTTATTTTGGAACTTAAACTAAGAAGAAAAAGAACAACGCAGAATTCACTTTTAACATTAAAAACATCCTAGCCTACCCACTCACCATTCCTGAAGCCCCCACACTCTCACACATCACTGTGTTCTAGATTAACACTTTCTTTTTCTGCCTTGGTACAGTCATTTCACACTATACTGGAACATTTTGGAACCATTTAAGGCCATCACTTAGGAGTCTCTGACCTGGTGAGACCCAATAGGGTGTGTTGGAGAAAGGCCTTTTGAAACTTGGGGTTGTTTTTGGAGGCGGTAGAATGTTCTTTCTGCTCCTTTGGGAACATTTCAACTAATGCTTTTTTTTTTTTTTTTTTGTGACGGAGTCTTGCTCTTTCACCCAGGCTGCAGTGCAGTGGTGCTATCTCAGCTCACTGCAAGCTCCGCCTCCCGGGTTCACATAATTCTCCTGCCTCAGCCTCCCGAGTAGCTGGGACTACAGGCACCCCGCCACCACGCCCGGCTAATTTTTTTTATTTTTAGTAGAGATGGGGTTTCACCGCGTAGGCCAGGATGGTCTTGATCTCCTGACCTCGTGATCCGCCCGCCTCGGCCTCCCAAAGTGCTGGGATTACAGGCGTGAGCCACCGCACCCGGCCACAACTAATGTTTCTTGACCCTTGGCTAGTAAGTAGCAGGATGGAGGCTGTAGGCAGCTGTAATAGTCATATAATATCAGGCACGGCTCGGGTAGAATGAGTAGAGAAAGTGATAGATCCATTAATGCACAGAAGAGTATCTGATTCTGTTAAGAGACCTTCTTCCAATTTGAACTTTACTTTAAATCCAAATGGATTTCCAATCCATTTGCTTTCATTATCATCAGTATACTCCAGCATTGGGATCGGAGAAAAGAGACCCCTATTACAGCATAGAAAAGTTACTTATTTATTATTACTTTTTTTTGAGATGGAGCTTCACTCTTGTTGCCCAGGCTGGAGTGCAATGGCGAGATCTTGCCTCACTGCAACCTCCGTCTCCCAGGTTCAAGCAATTTTCCTGCCTCAGCCTCCCAAATAACTGGGATGACAGGCATGCGCTACTTCACCTGGCTAATTTTGTATTTTTAATAGAGACAGGATTTCACCATGTTGGTTGGGCTGGTCTTGAACTTCTCACCTCGTGATCTGCCTGCCTCTGCCTCCCAAAGTGCTAGGATTATAGGCGTGAGCCACTGCGCCTGGCCAGGAAAGTTCTTCTAGCACCTGGGTTTTGTTCTGAAGGAGAGTAGGCTAGCGAGAAATGGATTGTTAAGGCTTACCTGTGGGCTAATATATGGGAATGGCAAGGTATTAAATAGTGAGGGAAAGTTAATCAGCAGCCTTGAATGTCTTTGTGTAGAAAGCCCAGCACTCGTGTACAGAGAAGGTAGACTGGTTTTTATCCTTGGGGAATCTCCTAGGTATGGGGACTGATTCTGGAAAAGAATGATTATTTGCAGCTCAGTGGAATTGGTGGGGGAATGCTAATAGGAAAATCCAAGCTCTGACTGAGGCACACATTATGAGATGCCAGAGAGCTTCCGCTCCCCTCTACCACCACCTTGTCCTTCCCCCTTCCCCGTAGTGGCAGCATGACACAGCAAGGCCCTGTTGAGTAGGCCTTGGATGCCCACAAAGGGTCTGGACAAAGGATATTTGGGTGTGTCTGTGTGGCTCCAAGAGATGTATCTTTCTAATCTATATATTTGCTAATCATGTATCTCTAAGAACAGAGTGATAATTAGAAATTGCCTTTGCCTCAAATACCTGGATAATTTAAAATGAAGGATAGTGGGAAGCATTTATTGAACATATATTGTGGTACGGGCACTGTCGAAACCATTTAAGTAAATGATACCATTTAAGATAATAATAGATGTAAAAATAGATGAAGTAGGGGTGGAGAGCATTTGTGGAGGGGAAGGGGAAGCTAGCCAAAAAAGGAACCTTTTGCAAAATTTGGAGTATTTGATAATTAAATTTATACATTAAATCAAAAATGTCATTACTATTTACATTAGTGAATAGCACTTTAACTTCAATTTTCTGTGTAGTCTTACTTTATGTTCTTGACTTGATTTTAATGCCACATATGCTTGCATGCATGTCTTTCTTGAATATATTTTGTACCCTGTGTACATGTCTCTGGGTCAATGACATAGAGATTTTAGGCCTTTTGAGTTAATATTTCATAAAATTTCCTTTAGCTTTTTAGATTGCAAGATAGCTCTAGCAAACACTCAGGGACTGTTTGAGCAGTTTTTTATACATAGTCTAGTTGTAAGAAAAGGAGTCAGTTTGTCAAAGAGCTTTTTCTTTTTCTCAGATTCTAGCTTGCTCTCTACTGCCCTTTGCGTTTCCCCATTCAGAAAGCAATAACACCATCCCTATGCATAAAATACAGTAACAGTGATCTATAATCCCAAACTGATGGAGTTAGGTAAAACTCTACAGGGTGTTGGGGGAGATGCTAGAGGAAATAGAGTAGATGAAGCTGAGTAAGTTTAAGGAAGTTATCTGGAAGAGGTGAGTTTATAGTAGGGTTTAGAAGGCAAGAAGGAAAACAGAAAGCAGAAAAGTCATGGAAGGCCTTTTCACACATACTATGAGCTATTAAACCAAAGTCAAGAGGAGGAAGTCAAGTATTTTTAAGTATAATAGGAGTTTGGGCTAGGGGAATGGGGGTTCCTCTATAGACGTGGAGGTTTTTTTTGTTTTTGAGACAGGGTCTCACTCTATTCCCCAGGCTGGAGTGCAGTGGCACAATCTCAGCCCACTGGAACCTCTGCTTCCTAGGCTCAAGTGATTCTCCCACTCAGCCTCCCAAGTAGCTGGGACTACAGGCGTGCACCACCAGGCCCGGCTAATTTTCTGTATTTTTTGTAGACGGAGTTTCACCATGTTGCCCAGGCAGGTCTGGAACTCCTGGTCTCAAGCCATCTGCCTGCCTTAGCCTCCCAAAGTGCTGGGAATACAGGTGTGAGCCACTGAGCTCTTGAATGGAGTCCTGAAATGTGGAAAGTTTTTTTTTTTTTTTTTTTTGAGATGGAGCCTGTCGCCTGCTGGAGGCAGTGGCCGGATCTCAGCTCACTGCAAGCCCACTGGTTTACGCCATTCTCCTGCCTCAGCCTCCCAGGCTGGGACTACAGAGCTCACTGGCCAAGTTTTTGTATTTTCTTAGTAGAGACGGGTTTCACCAGGAAACCGCCAGGGATGGTCTCGACCTCCTGACCTCGGGCGGATCCTACTCGGGCTCCTCGGCCTCCCAAAGTGCTGGGATTACAGGCTTGAGCCACCGCGCCCGGCCGGAAAGTTTTTTTTTTTTTTTTTTTGACAGAATCTTGCTTTGTTGCTCAGGTTGGAAGGCTCACTGCAACCTCACCCTGCTGAATTCCAGCAATTCTTGTGCCTCAGCCTCCCTAGTAGCTGGAACTACAGGCATGAGCCACCATGCCTGGCTAATTTTTTGTATTTTTAGTAGAGGCAGGGTTTCCCCATGTTGGACAGGCTGGTCTTGAACTCCTGGCCTCAAGTGATCCACCCACTCTGCCTCCCAAAGTTCTGAGATCACAGGCATGAGCCACCACACCTGGCTAAAACATGGAAAGTATTTTAAGGTGGAGAATGGAGAGAGTTAAGCAAGACAGGAATGAGCATAACTGTAACAGAGGCTATACCACCGCTGGGAAGAATGGGCTAGGTTTTGGAAGGCCTTGAAAATCAGACCCAAGATCAATTTGATGCAATAGATGGTGAATAAGTCATTCCAAATGGGAAGAAGTTTAGAAAATAGTAGAAATTCATAATAAAGGGTTTCTGAAGCTTGTCCAAGGGAACTTGGATTATCTCCAGAGGTAATTGGGGATGTTGAGCTTCTTTTTCTTTCCTCCCCAAATTCCTTTTTACTGGTGGGCTTGGAAGATATACAATTTTCTAAAAAGAAATTCCTTTTTACCAGTATGTGGAGTATCTAAGCAAGGAAAGGCCATGGGCCACAAAGAAGTTGCTGTAGCATGAAAACTGACAAGTGGTTTCTTTCTAGGAAGCTATGAGGGACCCTGTGAGTAGCCAGTACAGCTCCTTTCTTTTCTGGAGGATGCCCATCCCAGAACTGGATCTGTCGGAGCTGGAAGGCCTGGGTCTGTCAGATACAGCCACCTACAAGATAAAAGACAGCAGCGTTGGCAAAATGATCGGGCCAGCAACTGCAGCAGACCAGGAGAAAAACCCTGAAGGTGATGGCCTCCTTGAGTACAGCACCTTCAACTTCTGGAGAGCTCCCATTGCCAGCATCCACTCCTTCGAACTGGACTTGCTCTAAGGCCAAGACTTCTCTCTCCCACCACCTTGCCCTCATTGTCTTCCCTCTCAAGCCCCTTCCTTTCCACTCCTTTCCCATTTTAATCTTCTCTCTCTATTGTGTTGGTGGTGCTGATGAATCTGCCAGAGTTGAGTTCTATGTATTTATTTATCTGTCTACTCCATTTCTCTCAAAAGCCCTCAAGTCACAAAGTAAATGGTTCAAGCAGTGGAGTACTGGGTCACAGGGATTCCTCCTTCCCCCCCCAAATATTAACTCCAGAAACTAGGCCTGATTGGGGACACCTGAAAGTAGTATAGTAGTGCAAAATGGAAGACTGATTTTTGACTGTATTTTAATCAGCTTCAGAGATTCTTTAAACTTTCCTAATTTCCTGCTCTAGGCCAGTAAATACAAATATTTCTTCAAGGGGTGATGAAAACCTCGGAAGTTTTAATCTGAAGTTATCTGCTATGAAAGGCTAAAGTGATTAAGTCTCATGCTTTTTTTTTTTTTGATCCTGCTCTTTCTTATATTCTTTTTCTTCCTCAGAGAAATCAGGAAGGTAGTTGGAGGTATAAAACAGGAGGAAATATTATGGAAAATGAAAATAGGGAAAATAACTGAATCATTTTAGAAGCAGCTAATTTGTTTTCTCAAGAGTATCCCTTCTTCAACCCTACCCACTTTACAACTTTGCTCCGGTGGGTTGAAAACTCTAGCTAAAGAAAGTTATCAAATCTTAATATGCATTCCTACTATTATTATAGTTTTTAAGGTTTCAATACAATCTTCTGAACGGCGTAAGTCCTTAGTATTTTAGCCTTACCTCCTGCATTTGCAATATGTAAAACTAATCAGTGGGCACAGTTCAGCTACATTGAGACCCTGAAATGAACAATTACATTCTGACTCTGCATCTTGTCCCCAATCCTTCCAAAATTATTGTTGCTGATTTGTGCTGCCATTTAACTCATTTATTTAATAAAAACATTCAATCCCAGGACTGGAGTCTAGTTTTCTCTCTCTTCACAAGGGAAGCCATGGAAATCTGAGAAATTAGCCTTGCTTTCACACTCAGCTTATACATCTTTTTATTTTTTATTTTTTGAGACAGGGTCCTGCTCTGTCACCCAGGTTGGAGTGCAGCACCGCAATCACTGCTCACTGCAACCTCCACCCACCGGGGTCAAGGGGGCCTCCCACCTCAGCCTCCCAAGCAGCTGGGATTACAGGGGCCTGCCACCAGGCCCGGCTAATTTTTGTATTTTTCATAGAGATGGGGTTTCACCATATTGCCAGGCTGGTCTCGAACTCCTGACCTCAGGTGATCTGCCCGCCTTAGCCTCCGAAAGTGCTGGGATTTACAGGCGTGAGCCACTGAGCCCGGCCTCATTTTATCTTTCTATAATAATATTCAACTTAGAGGAAGAATGATTTGAATAGCATTTAGACATTAAATGGTGAACGTCGCATTGAACAGATAAATAATGAAAGGGCAAAATCAACTTAAAATTAGAAAAGTAGGGAGACAGCTACAACCACTCTTCTGCTTGCCCACTGACTACCAACATATTTCAGGTAATAATTCTCCTAGGTGCCTAACAAGATAAACGAATTCACTCAAATACGTTATCTGCTTAATTTCTGGTTTTTGTGTGCCTACTATAGGAAAGCACTGAGCCAAAAGAATGTAAACGGGAATGAGACAAGACTCCCAACTCTCAAGAGAAACTGTAAATACCAATATGGGTAGGACAGCATTGGGCAGTGTATCATAAATATGGATGATGTAGAGAAGTCCCCAAGAGAGAGAAAAAAAGGCAAATCCTCCCTCTAGGCCATGAAAACCCCACATCTAAAGACCGTCCCAATCTAACGGAGAATGGGGCCAGGAAGGATAAGCAGTGCGTCCTTTTCTATTTTTACTGAGTTTTGAAAGGCCCCTTCAGTCATGGCAATTGGTGGGTGGGGACAGGGATCAACTGGTAAATAAAATGACTAAATGGATTTGCAAACTCATGTTCCATCCTCTTGCAGGCCTCCAAAAAGCAATGACTCAGGCCGGGCGCGGTGGCTCACGCCTGTAATCCCAGCACTTTGGGAGGCCGAGGCGGGCGAATCACTTGAGGTCAGGAGTTCGAGACCAGCCTGGCCAACACGGTGAAACGCCGTCTCTACTAAAAATACAAAAATTAGCCCAGCGTGGGGAGAGGCTGAGGCAGGTCAATCACTTGAACTCGGGAGGCGGAGGTTGCAGTGAGCCGAGATGGCGTCACTGCACTCCAGCCTGGGCGACGGACGAAACGAGACTCCGTCTCAAAAAAAAATAATAAAGAAAAGAAATGACTCAGTTATTTATTTCACTGTTCGCACGGACAGCTTGGCTCTGGGGTCCTTACATTCGGGCTGTAACTGGAAAAATGTGTCCATCAGGCACCAGAACCCAATTCACAAAGCCAGGAACGTCCCAAACAGCTGCAGCCGAGGTTTGGGATAAGGAAGTAAGGCTTTTCTGTCAACCTAAACCTGGCCGCTCAGGACCCGGAAGAAGCAGCCAAGAGTTAAGACGCAAACTGCAGGACTGATGCACGATCCGAGTCTCCCTCAGCAGTTCTCCAGGTTCTTGGCGCCAACACGAGCCCCGGGCTCCGTCCCCTGCTGGAACTATTCACACGCGCAAGACACGTAACCAGCAGTCCTCCGCCCCGTTAAATAGTCCTGCCTAGGATGCCTCGATGACGCACTTTTCCACCTCAGAAGTCCCTCAGCAGATATGCGATGAGCCTCGGGGGTGCATCATCTTTCTGTTCGAATGGGAGTATGGGTTTTCTGATCATTTTCCCTTCACAGATTCCTCCGCCAGAAATCTTACTCGCGGCGTCTTCATTTCCGGGTCCGCCATTTCCTTGCCTCTGTTTCTCCACGAGGGGGGGTTAAAGGCCCCCAAAACATGCACACATGAAAAGGGCAAAAAGTAACCGTCCTTGACAGGCAGTCTTAACTAGAGAAGGAAACGGGACTAAACTGGCGGGCTCCGTGGAAGCGCGGCCGGCAGCGTCCCGGACGAGGAGGTGAGGGGAAAGAAGAGATGTGTGGACTCCGGGGGGCGTCAGGGCTGGAAAGGAAAGTGCCGTGAGAAGTCACACCGCTTCCCAGCCCAGCCTCGGACTTCTGGGTGCCGACCGCGCGGCTCCCCGTCACCGAAGCGGGGGCAGCTGGGGGAGGGGGACGGAGAGGAAGGGGATGCTGTCGGGAGGAAGGGGAGGGGACTGGAAGGAGGTGAAGAAGGGGGTGGGTGTAAGACCTGGGGCTGGGGAGCTGGACCAAGGGAAGCCCAGGCCGCGGAGGTGACCACTAGGGGGCGAGGCGGAGCCGGAGCCGAGGCCTGTCGCCAGAGGCTGAGTTTGGCTCCCTGCCCCAAATTGGTTCCCATCTTTCAGACAGACATTGGTGTGAGGAACTGTAGGGTTTATGATAGAGAGGGAAACGGCGACCCTCATTCTCTGACCCTAATAATGACCTGAAAGATAACTAGTGAACTCGGTAATCTGAACGAGAGCAGTATGGGTCCCGCCTCTGCTTTTTTGCTTTTTTTTAAGACTGAGTCTCGCTCTGTCACCCAGGCTAGAGTGAGTGGCGCGATCTCGGCTTACTGCAACCTCCAGCTCACTGCAGCCTCCGCCTCCCGGGTTCAAGCGATTCTCCTGCCTCAGCCTCTGGAGTAGCTGGGATTACAGGCGTGTGCCACCGTGCACAGCTAATTTTTGTATATTTTTAATAGAGACAGGGTTTCACCATGTTAGCCAGGCTGGTCTCGAACCCCTCACCTTAGGTGATCCGCCCACCTTGGCCTTCCAAAGTGCTGGGATTACAGGCGTGAGCCACGCTCCCGGCCTCGACTCCGCTTCTTTCACAGTTGTTTGTACAGCTGGCCGCCCAGTGGGGACTTGAGCAATACTAAAAGAAACATAGATTCTTCCATTGCAATTCTCCTTTCCGTTGGCTGTCTCCTGTTCTCACATACTTCCTTGAGCCAGAGGTCATCCCATTCCTCTCCCTTTTCCCGAAAGGGCTTTCTCTCTAGAGGGTCCCCCCACCCCATTGTCTTTGGAAAAGGACAATCTATGGCTTACTATCAACAATGTAACAAAATTTTGGCCATCCATTCATTTAATCACTTGGTCCACCCAATCCAGTAGAGATGTTCTTAGACATGTATTTTCACACCTGCTTTGATGACGGTAAGGACAAAAAACCCATCCAAATTCTTAAATAAACAAAAGTAATTAATTACTCTTGGATAATAGAATACTTTGTTGTCAAGAGCTCAAGCACTTCATGAATTATTAAAACACACACTTACTGAAAGGTTTTGGCCGGGCGCAGTGGCTCACGCCTGTAATCCCAGCATTTTGGGAAGCTGATGTGGGAGGATCCCTTCAGCCCTGGAGTACTAGACCAGCCTGGGCAAAATAGGGAGACCCCTGTCTGTGCAGAGAAAAAAAGAAAAAAAAAAATTTTAATCATTTGGGCGTGGTAGTGCTCACTGGTGGTCCCAGCTACTCGGGAAGCCGAGGTGGGAGGATCGCTTGAGCCCAGGAGGTCGAGGCTGCAGTGAGCCGTGATTGCGCCACTGCACTCCAGCCTGGACCACAGAGTGAGGCCCTGTCTCTTTAAAAAACAAACAGGCTGGGCGTGGAGGCTCTCGTCTGTAATCCCAGCACTTTGGGAGGCGGAAGAGGGTGGATCACCTGAGGTCAGGAGTTCGAGACCAGCCTGGCTAACATGGTGAAACCCCATTTCTACTAAAAATACAAAAAATTAGCAGAGTGTGGTGGCACACGCCTGTAATCCCAGCTACCCAGGAGGCTGAGGCAAGAGAATGGCTTGAACCCGGCAGGCGGAGGTTGCAGTGAGCCGAGATCATACCATTGTACTCCAGCTTGGGCAACAAGAGCAAAACTCCATCTCAAACAAACAAACAAACATACTTTATCCAATCCCCTATTGATATATATTTAGGTTCTTTTCAATCTTTTTATTTATTTTTATTTTTAGAGACAGGGTCTTGCTCAGTACTTTATTCCATCCCCTACTGACATATATAGGTTCTTTTCCATCTTTTTTTATTTTTTATTTATTTTTATTTTTAGAGACGGTCTTGCTCAGTCACCCAGGCTGGAGTGCAGTGATCATAGTTCATCGCAGCCTCAAACTCCTGGGCTCAAGCGATCCTCCCACCTTAGCCTCCTGAATAGCTAGGACTACAGGTGTGGGCCACCACACCCTGCTAATTTTTTTATATTTGTATTTTTGTAGAGACAGAGTCCCTCTGTGTTGTCCCAGCTGGGCTCGAATTCCTAGCTTCAAGTGATCCTCCTGCTTTGGCTTCCCAAAGCACTGGGATTTATTTTATTCATCTCCAAAATCCTAGAAGGCAAGTGAGACAGATTTTGTTTCCTCAGTTTATGTATAGGGAAAGTGGAGGTACAGCCAGCAAGGGAGAATATTGTTAGTTGTTGGGAGTCAAGGAGTCAGAAGTGCCCAGACTGTTTTCTGGTGTATCAGGCTTCATCTCTTGTCTGGTCGATGGGCCACCAGGCAAGTATTGACCACCTACCAGAAACAGCATTGACAAGGTACTGGGAGAATGGCACATAGTTCCCCTCAAAATGCTATGGGTTTTTTTGTTTGTTTTTTGTTGTTTTGTTTTAAGTGAAAGCAAGTCGATTGAGAAAGTAAAGGAAGGCTGGGCACAGTGGCTCATGCCTGTAATCCCAGCACTTTGGGAGGCTGAGGCAGGCAGATCACGAGGTCAGCAGTTCGAGACCAGCCTGGCCAACATGGTGAAACCCCGTTTCTAATAAAAATACAAAAATTAGCTGGGCATGGTGGCGGGCATCTGTAGTCCAGCTACTCGGGAGGCTGAGGGGGGAGAATCACTTGAACCCGGGAGGCGGAGGCTGCAGTGAGCCAAGATCACGCCACTGTACTCCAGCCTGGTGACAAAGGAGTCTCTGGCTAAAAAAGAAAGTAAAAGAATAAAGAACGGCTACTCCATGGGCAGTATTTTTATGGTGATTATATGCTAAACATGCCTCCTCTTTTTTTTTTTTTTTTTTTTTTTGAGATGGAGTCTCAGAGTCTCCCTCTGTCGCCCAGGCTGGAGTGCAGTGGCGTGATCGCAGCTCACTGCAAGCTCCGCCTCCTGGGTTCACGCCATTCTCCTGCCTCAGCCTCCTGAGTAGCTGGGATTACAGGCGCCCGCCACCAAGCCCGGCTAATTTTTTTTGTCTGTATTTTTAGTAGAGACGGGGTTTCACTGTGTTAGCCAGAATGGTCTCGATCTCCTGACCTCATGAGGTGCCGGCCTCAGCCTCCCAAAGTGCTGAGGACTTTTGTAAACTGCCATGGCATCGCACTGGTGGGAGTGTAGCAGAGAGGACAACCAGAGGTTACTCTTGTCCTCTTGTCACCAAAAGCATCTTGCTTTTGGTGGGGTTTTAGCCAGCTTCTTTACTGTGGCCTGTTTTATCAGCAAGGTCTTTATGATCTGTATCTTGTGCTGACCTCCTATCTCATCCTGTGACTAAGAATGCCTTAACTGGCTGGGCACAGTGGCTCACACCACTTTGAGAGGCCAAGGTGGGTGGATCACGTGAGGTCAGGAGTTCGAGACCAGCCTGGCCAACATGGTGAAACCCTGTCTCTACTAAAAATACAAAAATTAGCCAGACAGTAGTGGCACGTGCCTGTAATCCCAGCTACTTGGGAGGGTGAGGCAGGAGAATTGCTTGAGCATTAGAGACAGAGGTTGTGGCGAGCCGAGATCATGCCACTGCACTACAGTCTGGGCGACAGTGTGAGACAGTCTCAAAAAACAAAACAAGGGCCGGGTGCGGTGGCTCATGCCTGTAATCCCAGCCCTTTGGGAGGCTGCGGCGGGCAGAGGTCAGGATATCGAGACAATCCTGGCTCACAGAGTGAAACTCCATCTGTACTAAAAATACAAAAAACTGGCCGGGCATGGTGGCTCACGCCTGTAATCCCAGCACTTTGGGAGGCCCAGGAGGGTGGATCACGAGGTCAGGAGATCAAGACCATCCTGGCTAACACGGTGAAACCCCATCTCTGCTAAAAATACAAAACATTAGCTGGGCGTGGTGGTGGGCGCCTGTAGTCCCACCTACTTGAGTGGCTGAGGCAGGACAATGGCGTGAACCTAGGAGGTGGAGCTTGCATTCAGCCTGGGCAACAGAGCGAGACTCCGTCTCAAAAAAAAAAAAAAGCCGGGCAGGAGACTGAGGCAGGAGAATCGCTACAACCTGGGAGGCAGAGGTGGCAGTGGGCTGAGATTGTGCCACTGGACCCCAGCCTAGGCAACAGAGAGAGACTTCATCTCAAAAAACACCTCCCCAAAAAAACATAAAACAAAAAAAGATTGTCTTAATGAGAATGCAGCCCAGTAGGTCTCAGCCTTATTTCACCCAACTCCTATTCAAGATGGAGTTGCTCTGGTTCAAACACCTCTGACACTTCTCCCCTCCCTTTTATTGGAGAGCCCTTAATCCTAGGGGTTACAAATGAATAAAGATCCATCTTCTGTAACTTTTTCAGGCTGAATAGGGGCGATGATATTCCTGCCTGACTCTTAGAGTTTCTTGTATTCAAGGGTTCAGAGAGGAGCTCAGTCAGAAAGCATCAATATGGTGAGAGCTATTCATAACTCCAACGAAAGGTGATATCTGGAAGATGAAAAAGTGTTCAGTTTAAGACAACAGGCTTATCCTGCATTCCTACACAAAGAGTACAACAGCAATATACTCCACAACAGTAAAGCAAAATAAGCAAAACTGTCCCAAGTAAACTAAATAAGAAGGTTTTCTGTGAACTGGGCAACTGTTGGAACCAAGCTAATTTAGGGTTACTAGCTGATTCCAGTATTGTGCCCAGAATTAGAATATTGATCCAAATTTTTGGCCGGGCGCGGTGGCTCAAGCCTGTAATCCCAGCACTTTGGGAGGCTGAGACGGGCGGATCACGAGGTCAGGAGATCGAGACCATCCTGGCTAACACAGTGAAACCCCGTCTCTACTAAAAATACAAAAACTTAGCCGGGCGAGGTGGCGGGCGCCTGTAGTCCCAGCTACTCGGGAGGCTGAGGCAGGAGAATGGCGTAAACCCGGGAGGCGGAGCTTGCAGTGAGCTGAGATCCGGCCACTGCACTCCAGCCTGGGTGACAGAGCGAGACTCCGTCTCAAAAAAAAAAAACAAAAAAACAAAAAACAAATTTTTACATTACCCATCCCTTTTGTTTCTTTTGAGCAGCAGCCAGAGATCACTGGTTGGTTCACAGGAATAAGCAGGGTTAGTCTAAATTGCAGAAAAAAACTTAAAAACGATTGATGAGACTAGAAATTTTTTTTGTTTGTTTTGTTTTTTTTGAGACAGAGTCTTACTCTGTCACCTAGGCTGGAGTGCAGTGGCCAGTGGCACAATCTCGGTTCACTGCAAGCTCTGTCTTCTGGGTTCAAGCAATTCTCCTGCGTCAGCCTCTGGAGTAGCTGGGATTACAGGCATGCGCCACCACGTCTGGCTAATTTTTGTATTTTTACTAGAAACGGGGTTTCACTGTTTTGGCCAGGATGGTCTTGAACGCCTGACTTTGGGTGATCCACCTGCCTCGGCCTCCCAAAGTGCTGGGATTACAGGTGTGAGCCACTGCGCCTGGCCAGTCTCCCATTTTTACTAAAGGCAAATCATGGTAAAATAGATTGGGTTTATTATACTTGGTCTGATTATTTGTATAAAGTGCAGCAAGAATGATGATTTTTCACATAGGCTTTTTAAATTGGCTTTGAAAGAACTCTGTTCCATAAAAGGAATCTCCCATAAGACTTACAAAGCCAATTAAAGCCCCTTGGGAAAACTGGCCTCATACCTTGTCTAAAGTCCCTGTACAGGGTTCCTGATGTGTGGTAAGTAAAGAATGTCACTTTTTGACAGGCCCAGGAGCCCCAAATTATCCTGGGACCTCAGGAGGGGAGGAATTTATCCAACTCATAGGTTTTTTTTGTTTTTGTTTTTGTTTGTTTTTTGAGACAGAGTCTCACTCTGTCACCAGGCTGGAGTGCAGTGGCACGATCTCAGCTCACTGCAGCCTCCACCTCCCAGGTTCAAGTGATTCTCCTGCCTCAGCCTCCCGAGTAGCCAGGACTACAGGTGCACACCACCACGCACAGCTAATTTTTGTATTTTTAGTAGAGACGGGATTTCACCATGTTGGCCAGAATGGTCTCTTTCTCTTGACCTTGTGATCCGTCCGTCTCAGCCACCCAAAGTGTTGGGAGTATAGGCATCAGCCACCGCACCCAGCCGCTCATAGGTATTTGAGAGTATAAACCCATGGCTGGGCTGGGCTTTAAACAAAAAGAGAGGAGAGGCCAGGCGCAGTGCCTCATGCCTGTAATCCCAGCACTTTGGGAGACTGAGGCAGGTAGATCACAAGGTCAGGAGTTCAAGACCAGCCTGACCAACATGGTGAAACCCTGTCTCTACTAAAAATACAAAAATTACCTGGGCATGACAGCGCATGCCCGTAATCCTAGCTACTCAGGAGGCTGAGACAGGAGAATCGCTGGAACCTGGGAGGCAGAGGTTGCAGTGAGCCAAGATCATGCCACTGCACTCCAGCCTGGGCAACAGAGCGAGACTCCGTCTCAAAACATAATAATTTTCTTTAGAATAATAAAAATAAAGGCCAGGCACAGTGGCTCACGCCTGTAATCCCAGCACTTTGGGAGGGTGAGGCAGGTGGATCCCCTGAAGTCAAGAGTTCAAGACCAGCCTGGCCAACATGGTGAAACCCTGTCCGTACTAAAAATACAAAACTATCCAGGTGTGGTGGCACGCGCCTGTAGTCCAAGCTACTCAGGAGGCTGAGACAGGAGAATTGCTTGAACTCGAGAGGTGGAGGCTGCAGTGAGCCAAGATCACACCACTGCACTCCAGCCTGAGTGAGATTTCATCTCAAAAACAACAACAACAAAGAAGAAAAAGAAAAATACATTTTACTTTTTTTGTTGTTGGTTTTGTTTGTTTGTTTGTGTGAGACAGTCTTGCTCTGTTACCCAGGCCAGAGGGCAGTGGCACAATCTTGGCTCACTGCGACCTCTGCCTCCCAAGTTCAAGTGATTCTCCTGCCTCAACCTCCTGAGTAGCTGGGATTACAGGCATGTACCACCACGCCTGGCTAATTTTTGTATTTTTAGTAGAGGCAGGGTTTCACCATGTTGGCCAGTCTGGTCTCCAACTCCTGACCTCAAGTGATCTGCCCGCGTCTGCCTCCCAAAGTGCTGGGATTACAGGCGTGAGCCACCGCACCTGGCTACATTTTAATTTTTCGTAAGATGGATGCTTCAGGTTAACCCAAAAGAGTAACTGAGGATAGGAGGAGAAAAGAGCCTTGAAGAATGCATTTCTAGATCTTTCCTATATTAGGAGATAAATATAGCACCCTATTTACATTCTAATCCCAAAGTTTAATTATATCTCTATATAGTAAGAAATACGGCTTTAAAATCATGCCTTGCTGAAAGAATGGGATGACGGATTTGAGTTGGTTGTCATTTAGTAGTATTGATATGTGACAGAAAGATGATTAAAGAAGAGTGATAGGCTAGGTGCCGTGGCTCACGCCTGTAATCCCAGCACTTTGGGAGGCTGAGGCTGGCAGGTTACTTGAGGTCAGGAGTTCAAGACCAGCCTGGTCAACCTGATGAAACCCTGCCTCTATTAAAAATACATAAATTAGCCAGGCGTGGTGGTAGGTGCCTGTAACCCCAGCTATTCAGGAGAACGAGGCAGGAGAATCGCTTGAATCCAGGAGGCAGAGGTTGCAGTGAGTGGTGATTATGCCACTGCACTCCAGCCTGGGAAACAGAGTGAGACCCTGTCTCAGTAAATAAATACATAAATACGATAAATGTAGATATGAAAGCAGACTATAATGGAAAACACTGGTCAGAAACATTTTGCGACTGGGCACAGTGACTCACGCCTCTATCCCAGCACTTTGGGAGGCCGAGGCAGTGGATCACCTGATGTCAGGAGTTCCAGTCCGGGCTGAGCAGAATGGTGAAACCCTGTCTCTACTAGGAATACAAAATTTAGCTGGGCGTGGTGACATATGCCTGTAGTACTAGCTACTCGGGAGGCTGAGGCAGGAGAATCGCTTGAACCCAGGAGGCGGAGATCGTGGTGAGCTGAGATTGCACCATTGCACTCTAGTCTGTCTAACAAGAGCAAAACTCTGTCACACACACACAGAAAATAATAACAATAATAATAATAATAATACATTGCCGGGCACAGTGGCTCATGCCTGTAATCCCAGCACTTTGGGAGACTGAGGCGGGTGGATCACCTGAGGTCAGGAGTTCGAGACCAGCCTTGCCAAGATGGTGAAACCCCTTCCCTACTAAAAATACAAAAATTAGCCGGGCGTGGTGGCACATGCTGATATTCCTAGCTGCTCAGGAGGCTGAGGTAGGAGAATCGCTTGAACTTTGGAGACAGAGATTGCAGTAACTGGGGATCTTGCCATTGCATTCCAGCCTGCACAACAAGAGCAGACCTCTGTCTTAAAAAATAAATAAATATATTTGCAAGAGTTCATGTGATGAAAACAGCAATTACAGTGGGATAAAAATTAATGTATTTAAAGGGTCTTGTTTTCCAGAAATACCACCTCCCCAGAAGCAAACCAGACTTTTTTTTTTTTTTTTTTGAGACGGAGTCTGGCTCTGTTGCCCAGGCTGGAGTGCAGTGGCGCAATCTCAGCTCACTGCAAGCTCCGCCTCCCAGGTTCAAGCCATTCTCCTGCTTCAGCCTCCCGGGTAGCTGGGACTACAGGCGCCTGCCACCTCACCCGGCTAATTTTTTTTGTATTTTAGTGGAGACGGGGTTTCACCATGTTAGCCAGGATGGTCTGGATCTCCTGACCTCGTGATCCGCCCATCTCGGCCTCCCAAAGTGCTGGGATTACAGGCATGAGCCACTGCGCCCGGCCTAATTTTGTTTTTTTGTTTTTTTTTTGTTTTGTTTTGTTTTTTTTTTTGAGACGGAGTCTCGCTCTGTCACCCAGGCTGGAGTGCAGTGGCCGGATCTCAGCTCACTGCAAGCTCCACCTCCCGGGTTCACGCCATTCTCCTGCCTCAGCCTCCCGAGTAGCTGGGACTACAGGCACCCGCCACCTCGCCCTGCTAAGTTTTTGTATTTTTAGTAGAGACGGGGTTTCACTGTGTTAGCCAGGATGGTCTCGATCTCCTGACCTCGTGATCCGCCCGTCTCGGCCTCCCAAAGTGCTGGGATTACAGGCTTGAGCCACCGCGCCCGGCCTTAATTTTGTATTTTTAATAGAGACGGGGTTTCACCATTTTGGCCAGGATGGTCTCGATCTCTTGAACTCATGATCCACCCGCCTCGGCGTCCCAAAATGTTGAGATTACAGACATAAGCCACTGTGCCCGGCCTTATACTTTTTATATATAGTATATGTTGGAAAAATATGAAGAGAGTCATTTCTAACTAATGAATCACCTAAAATTTGTTCTTGTTTTTAAATATTAGTAATAAAATAACTCGAAACACAGTTTTGATATTTTAAAAGGAAGATAACCATGGAGAAATGTGACATCTAATTCTATAAGTTCTATAAGAAGGGTTGGCCGGGTGCAGTGACTCACGCCTATAATCCCAGCACTTTGGGAGGCCAAGGTGGGCAGATCACCTGAGGTCAGGAGTTCGAGACCAGTCTGACCAACATGGAGAAACCCTGTCTCTACTAAAAATACAACATTAGCTGGGCATGGTGGCGCATGCCTGTAATCTCAGCTACTTAGGAGGCTGAGGCAGGAGAATCACTTCAACCCAGGAGGCAGAGGTTGCGGTGAACCTAGATCGTTCCACTGCACTCCAGCCTGGGCAACAAGAACGAAACTCCGTCTCTAAATAAACAAATAAATAAAAAGAAGGGTTTAGGCCAGGCGCAGTGACTCACGCCTGTAATCCCATCACTTTGGGAGGCCGAGGCAAGCAAATCACTTGAGGTCAGGAGTTCAAGACCAGCCTGGCCAAGATGGTGAAACCCCATCTCTACTAAAAATACTAATATTAGCTGGGTGTGGTGGTGTGGCACCTTTAATCCTAGCTACTCGGGAGGCTGATACAAGAATCACTTGAACCCAGGAGGTGGTAGTTGGAGGTTGCAGTGAGCCAAGATCATGCCACTGCACTCCAGCCTGGCCAACAAAGGAAGACTACATCTCAAAAAAAAGAAAAAAGAAAGGTTTGCTATCATTTTTATCTACCATTTTCTTGTGTGGTATAAACTGACACTTGGTCTCTACTAAAAAATACAAAAAACTAGCCGGGCGAGGTGGCGGGCGCCTGTAGTCCCAGCTACTCGGGAGGCTGAGGCAGGAGAATGACGTGAACCCGGGAGGCGGAGCTTGCAGTGAGCTGAGATCCGGCCACTGCACTCCAGTCTGGGCCACAGAGCGAGACTCCGTCTCAAAAAAAAAAAAAAAAAAAAAGATTATAAAAATTCACACTATGGGCTGGGCGTGGTGACTCATGCCTATAATCCCAGTACTTTGGGACACCAAGGCAGGAGGATCCCTTGAGCCCAGAAATTTGAGGTTGCAGTGAGCTATGATCACTGCACTGTACTCCAGAGTAGGTGACAGAGCGAGACCCCATCTCTAAAACGGGAAGATTAAAAGAAAAAAAAAGTTCATTAATTAACTTGGTAATAAATCCATTACATGTTAACATAAAACTTTTTTTTTTTTTTTTGAGATGGAGTCTCGCTCTGTCGCCCAGGCTGGAGTGCAGTGGCGCGATCTCAGCTCACTGCGACCTTCACCTTCCGGATTCAAGCAATTTCCCTGTCTCAGCCTCCCAAGTGGCTGGGATTACAGGTACACACCATCACGCCTGACTAATTTTTTTGTATTTTTAGTAGAGATGGAGTTTCACCATGTTGGCCAGGATGGTCTCGAACTCTTGATCTCAGGCAATCCACCTGTCTCGGCCTCCCAAAGTGCTGGGATTACAGGCATGAGCCACCACACCCGGCCAACATAAAACATTTTTATAAAAAATACATATTCAGGCTGGGTGTGGTGGCTCATGCCTGTAATCCCAGCACTTTGGGAGGCTGAGGCCAGCAGATCACTTGAGGTTAGGAGATTGATACCAGCCTGGACAACATGGTGAAACCCCTATCTCTACTAAAAATACAAAAATTAGCTAGGCATGGTGGTGCACACCTGTAATCCCAGCTACTTGGGAGGCTCAGGCACAAGAATCACTTAAACACCAGAGGCAGAGGTTGCAGTGAACTGAGATTGTATCACTGCCCTCCAACCTGGGCAACAGAGCAGTGAGACCCTGTCTCAAAAAAACCCAAAAAACAAACAAACTGTATATATATATACACACACACACATACACACACACATATATACACACATATATATACACACACATATATATCTTCAAAGTTAAAAAATGGTGTGAAGAAGAGCATTGTTTTATATTTTTTTCAACTCTCTTTAACTTCTGGCTTAATAGAAGACAGCTGCATTCTCATTTTTTTTTTTTAGATGGTGTCTCGCTCTATCACCCAGGCTGGAGTGCAGTGGCGTGACCTCGGCTCACTGCAACCTCCGCCTCCCAGGTTCAAGCAATTCTTCCACCTCAGCCTCCTGAGTAGCTGGGACTACAGGCATGCACCACCATGCCCAGCTAATTTTTTTGTACTTTTTGTAAAGACAGAGTTTCACCATGTTGGCCAGGCTGCTCTCGAACTCCTGACCTTAGGTGATCTGCCTGCCTCAGTCTCCCAAAGTGCTAGGTTTACAGGCGTGAGCCACTGCACCTGGCTGACAGCAGCATTCTTACATCTACTTCATTCTGTCTGTTACAATATGTACTTGTAGAAGGAAAGAGTATTATAATAACTTTTTCCAGTAACAGTGAGTATTCTTCTTTGATACTACACAAAAATTTGACAAGTGGTAATTTCTGTTTTCTTTTTTTTTTGGAGACAGAGTCTCATCCTGTTGCCCAGACTGGAGTGCAGTGGTGCGATCTCAGCTCACCACAACCTCCGCCTCCTCAGTTCAAGCGATTCTCCTGCCTCAGCCTCAAGTAACTGGGGCTACAGGCATGTGCCACCATGCCCAGCTAATTTTTGTACTATTAGTAGAGACGGGGTTTCACCATGTTGGCCAGGCTGATCTTGAGCTCCTGACCTCAGATGATCCGCCCACTTTGGCCTCCCAAAGTGCTGGGATTACATGTGTAAGCCACTGTGTCCGGCTGACAAATGGTAATTTCTTTGGGTTTTTTTTTTTTTTTTTTTTTTTGAGATGGAGTGTTGCTCTGTCGCCCAGGCTGGATTGCGGTAGTGCAATCTGGGCTCACTTCATGCTCCGCCTCCCGAGTTCATGCGATTCTCTTGCCTCAGCCTCCCGAGTAGTTGGGACTACAGGTGCCCGCCACCACCACACCTGGCTAATTTTTTTCTTTCTTTCTTTCTTTTTTTTTTTTTTGTATTTTTAGTAGAGACGCGATTCCACTGTGTTAACCAGGGTGGTCTTGATCTCCTAACCTTGTGATCCACCCACCTTGGCCTCCCAAAGTGCTGGGATCACAGGCATGAGCCACCGCGCCAGGCCAACAAGTGGTAATTTCTTAAGAGTTAGTTGCACAAAGGCAGGAGGATTGCTTGAGGCCAGGAGTTTGAGACCAGCCTGGGCAATGTAACAAAACTGCACCTCTACAAAAAACTAAAAAATTAGGCACGGTTGTGTGCACCTGTAGTCCTAGCTACTCAAGAGGCTAAGGACGGAGGATTGCTTGAGCCCAGGAGTTCAAGGCTGCAGTGAGCTATGATCATACCACTGCAGTCTAGCCTGGGCAACAGAAAAAGACCCTGTCTCAAAAAAAAAAAAAAAAAGAAAAAGAAAAAGTTAGTTGCAATGAGGAATTTGAAATCACATCAGTGAATTTTTGTATTCTGTGACCTTAAAACCCATTGATCTTTCACTTTGAATTGTTTTACTTGTGCATGATTTTATAACATCAAACACTGGTCATTTGGAAAGTATTGGTTCACCAAATTGTATAGGTCATCTAAATATTGATGCATTTTATTATATAATATCAAAAAATCACATTCATTAATATTACCACTTATTTCATCAGAAAAGTCTTTATTGTAAGTTACCAAGTTGATGGCAGTGGTTATAGATTTTCCAAAATTCTAATTTTTGCCTGAAAGCTCAAATTGTAATTGATAATTGGCAATAAATACTGTCAGTTGGCTGGGCACGGTGGCTCCTGCCTGTAATCCCGGCACTTTGGGAGGCTGAGGCAGGCGGATCACCTGAGGTCAGGAGTTCGAGAACAGCCTGGCCAACATGGCGAAACCCCGTCTCTACTAAAAGTACAGAAAAATTAGTCGAACGTGGTGGCGCATGCCTGTAATCCCAGCTATTCGGAAGGCTGAGACAGAGAGTTGCTTGAACCTGGGCAGTGGAGGTTGGCAGTGAGCCGAGATCTCGCCACTGCACTCTGCCCTGGGCAACAAGAGCGAGGCTCCATCTCAAAAAATAATAATAATAAATAAATGAATAAAATAAAAAATGAACAAAGTGAGCTGCCACTCACTTTGTGCCACTCACTTTTGTGGTGGCTTGCGCCTGTAATCCCAGCACTTTGAGAGGCCAAGGTGGGCAGATCACCTGAAGTCAGGAGTTCGAGACCAGCCTGGCCAGCATCTCTCTACTAAAAATACAAAAATTAGCTGGGCATGGTGGTGGGTGCCTGTAATTGTGGATACTTGGGAGGCAGAGGCAGGAGAATCACTTGTACCTGGGAGGCAGAGGTTGCAGTGAGCCGAGATCACACCATTGCACTCCAGCCTGGGTGACAAGAGCAAAACTCTGTCTGAAAAATAAAATAATAATAAAATAAAATGATGTTCCATGATAAAAGCAGTTATTTATTTATTTATTTATTGAGACGGAGTCTCGCTCTGTCGCCCAGGCTGGAGTGCAGTGGCGCAATCTTGGCTCACTGCAAGCTCCGCCTCCAGGGTTCACACCATTCTCCTGCCTCAGCCTCCCGAGTAGCTGGGACTATAGGCGTCTGCCACCACGGCTGACTAATTTTTTTTTTTTTTTTTTGGTTTTTCAGTAGAAACGGGTTTCACCATGTTAGCCAGGATGGTCTCGATCTCCTGACCTGGTGATCTGCCTGCCTGGGCCTCCCAAAGTGTTGGGATTACAGGCATGAGCCACCACGCCTGGCCAAAAACAGTTATTTTAGCTTGCAACTTAATCATGTAGTGCTTTTTCTCAAGAAAACCATCATGTTTCAGTAATCAGCAGAAGTAATTTAAGTCAGCTAGGCACAGTGGCTCACGCCTGTAATCCCAACACTTTGGGATTCTATTGCTATGGAAAGATCATGCAGAATGGTGGGTACAATATAATTGTCATTTGAGCAAAAGGGTAGAGAAGAGTTCGGATGTGGTGGCTCATGCCTGTAATCCTAACACTTTGGGGGCCCAAGGTAGGTCGATCGCTTGAGCCCAGCAGTTTGAGACCAGCCTGAGTAATACTGTGAATCCCCATCTCTATAAAAAATACAAAAATTAGCTGGGCGTGGTGGTGTGTGCTTGTAGTCCCAGCTACTTGGGAAGCTGAGATGGGAGGATCCCATGAGCCCAGGAGGTCAGGACTGCAGTGAGCTGTCATTGTGCCCACTGCACTCCAGCCTGGGTGACAGAGTGAAACCATGTCTCAAAAAAAAAAAGTGCTTTATGTATACTTCTCATTTTGTCACACATAAATTATAAACACATATATTCAGGTGTTGAGATTTAATAAAATTAATAATTTTTACTGTGTCATCCAGGACACTCCTAAGTAGAACTGGCAATTTTCCCTTGAGATTACATGGCAGTGAAGAATACAATAACCAGTAGCACAGTCTGATTCATGCTAAGGCACCAGCAGTTATACCCACTGTTGCATTTGTACCGTCAGTGCTAATGTAAACATGGAAAAAGAAAAAAGGCAAATAATGTTTTTGTATTATAATAAAAATAGTTCTGACCTCATAGATCCCTAAAAGGGTATCAGGGACCACCAGGGGTCCATAAACGATACTTTTTGAACTACTGGCCTAAGCAGATCAGTGTTTAACCAATAAAGGCTTGTTCTTCTTAAATTTTTTCTTTTTTTTTTTTTTTTTGAGTCAAGATCTGGCTCTATCACCCAGGCTAGAGTGCAGTGGTGCAATCTCAGCTCACCGCAACCTTCAACTCCTGAGCTCAAGTTATCCTCCCACCTTAGCCTCCCGATTAGCTGAGATTATAGGCATGCACCACCATGCCCAGCTAATTTTTATCTTTTTAAAAATTATTATTTTATTTTTTCGAGATAGCGTCTCGCTTTGTTGCCCAGACTGGAATGCAGTGGCGCAATCTCGGCTCATTGCAACCTCCGCCTCCCAGGTTCAAGCGATTGTCCTGCCTCAGTCTCCCAAGTAGCTGGGACTACAGACGTGTGCCACCACGCCCGGCTAATTTTTGTATTTTTAGTAGAGACAGGGTTTCACTATGTTGGCCAGGCTGGTCTCAAACTCCTGACCTCAGGTGATCTGCCTGCCTCGGCCTCCCAAAGTGCTGGGATTACAGGCTCGAGCCACCGCGCCCAGCCAATTTTTGTATTTTTTGTGAGACAGGGTGTCACCATTTTGCCTAGGCTGGTCTCAAACTTGTGAGCTCAAGTAATCCTCCTACCTCGACCTCCCAAAGTGCTGGGATTACAGTCCCAAGCCACTGCACCCCTCTTTGTCTCCTTAAATTTTAAGCATGATTATATCATTACTGCATCTTAACCTAGTTTTTATCTTCTGACTATGGTGTAATAGTTTGGGCTGGGTGCGGTGGCTCACGCCTGTAATCCCAACACTTTGGGAGGCTGAGGCGGGTGGATCACTTGAGGTCAGGAGTTTGAGACCAGCCTGGCCAACATGGTGAAACCCCGTCTCTACCAAAAATACAAAAATTAGCCGGGCATGGTGGCGGGTGCCTGTAATCCCAGCTACTCAGGAGGCTGAGGCAGGAGAATCGCTTGAACC